>NC_060211.1:83890000-83950000 GCF_021130785.1 Homalodisca vitripennis
TTATTCTCGTATCTATAAATTAATTGATTTTTTCACGAAGACTGGTGAAGAACTTGATTATCCGTTGAATGCATGCAACATAATGTGTTGGCCTAATTGTAGGAGTGGAAATCGTGTCCAGTATTGACGAGGATTAGTGACGCTAAATCCTGATGGCCTGGACTAAAATTGTTTGTGCTTATGCAATATAAAGATGGATTGCGAGTTGGACAAATGCTGGAATTACTGTTTCAGACCAGACCTTTGTGTGCGAATAGAACTTATACATGTACAGGATAGATTCGTTAGAAAATCTCATTTAATTATCTGTTTCAAGATGGTGGCCGCAAAATACACTGTACTATATCAATCAAGTATAAAATTTGTAAACACTTTTAAGGAATTGAAATCTCATTAATATGCCCAGGATTGTTCACTTCTGGCTGGTATAGAAAAAACCTGATTTGTCACTTACATTTGGCAATGTAATGGATATCCAGGAGCGACATTTCACTAACAGCAAACATCGAGATATTGGGCCAGAAGAGTAGATCGATGGCTCTAATTTACTGCGGAGGATCACTGTTCAGTGGGTGGGACTCCCTTAGTGTCATAGGTTTTTTCACGTTTAAACATGAACGAGGTTTTCTTACATTTGCCATCGTTGTATAGATTTACCACACTTTTTAGGGTAGATTTCAATAATTTAAACGTAGAGTTAAAAATTATACAACGAACGAAAATGTCCTAAACCCTATTACCTTTTCAAACCATCCATTGTCAATAAAAACTTTAAACAATTAGATGACCGAGTACCCACCCCTGTCCGCTTTGGCCGCAAGATACTGGGACAGAGCTAGTCTCCCCTTCTTCCAAAGGGATAAGACTGAAATATAATACCCGCTATTCATCCTCATGGTGCATGTAACATAGGGGCTCGACAGGTGGCGGTCATAAACTTCTAACCCACTGGACGAAGTGCAGTTAGAGCTTTCATCAGCCTGTTGACCTAAGTGAACAAAACAAGGTTCAAGATAGCCAAAAACGTTTTAAAGTTATGCGATAAGACAGTAATAATACAAAGTTATTCCGATAAAAGTGTGCATCTTTTCAGGGTTGATAGAGGATGTGAATATAAACATTTTTATCCAATAAACATGGGGTTGCAAATGTTTCATTCCCAGGAAAATTGAGAATTTGTAAAAAGCTTCCTTGTAGCCAACACGTAGTGTTCTCTTTAAGATTCGTCCAGAACAACGCAAAGCTACTGAATCTTAATACAATTTTTGCAGCAAAGTGGAATAAAAACCACGACTCTTTCAAAATGTTAAGAGCTCAGCTTTGCATCGACACAAACGGGAAACATTTTGAACATTTGCCGTAATAATGTTTTGTTACATTCTTGTTTACATTATGTGATTACTTTATGTGTTATTACGAAGAAAATAAAGTTTAGTTTACAGGGAAGCATTTCACAAACTCTCAACTTTGTCGGAAACGAAACATGTCTATCGGACATAATATGTTTTCACATAGTCTATCAACCCTGAAAAAATTGTGGACTTTTATCGGAATCGCCCTGTGTAATAGGAGTAACTACATTGTTATATAACTGATTGTGACCATTGAATCGTTAGCCTATGTGAGGGATATCTCATAACCCGCCTTGTACCCATTTGGCGTTAGTAGTGCCGACCTAGAACTCGTCGAGTCATGATGTAGAACATAATTAGTTAGCCTATGTGAGTGATATCTCATAATCCCCTTGTACCCATTTGGCGTTAGTAGTGCCGACCTAGAACTCGTCGCGTCATGATGTAGAACATAATTAGTTAGCCTATGTGAGTGATATCTCATAATCCCCTTGTACCCATTTGGCGTTAGTAGTGCCGACCTAGAACTCGTCGCGTCATCATGTAGAACATAATTAGTTAGCCTATGTGAGTGATATCTCATAATCCCCTTGTACCCATTTGGCGTTAGTAGTGCCGACCTAGAACTCGTCGCGTCATGATGTAGAACATAATTAGTTAGCCTATGTGAGTGATATCTCATAACCCGCCTTGTACCCATTTGGCGTTAGTAGTGCCGACCTAGAACTCGTCGCGTCATGATGTAGAACATAATTAGTTAGCCTATGTGAGTGATATCTCATAATCCCCTTGTACCCATTTGGCGTTAGTAGTGCCGACCTAGAACTCGTCGCGTCATGATGTAGAACATAATTAGTTAGCCTATGTGAGTGATATCTCATAATCCCCTTGTACCCATTTGGCGTTAGTAGTGCCGACCTAGAACTCGTCGCGTCATCATGTAGAACATAATTAGTTAGCCTATGTGAGTGATATCTCATAATCCCCTTGTCGTTAGTAGTAGTGCCGACCTAGAACTCGTCGCGTCATGATGTGTAGAACATAATTAGTTAGCCTATATGAGTGATCATCTCATAACCCGCCTTGTACCCATTTGGCGTTAGTAGTGCCGACCTAGAACTCGTCGCGTCATGATGTAGAACATAATTAGTTAGCCTATGTGAGTGATATCTCATAACCCGCCTTGTACCCATTTGGCGTTGGTAGTGCCGACCTAGAACTCGTCGCGTCATGATGTAGAACATAATTAGTTAGCCTATGTGAGTGATATCTCATAATCCCCTTGTACCCATTGCAATATTGCAACTTTTGTCTTTTTGTTCGAAAACTATTTATTTATTCATCAATCTCAATTTTGTCTACTTCAGAGAAATCACCATTAGATATCATACACTTGTGCCAACGCTTCTTCCAATCCTCGAAGAACTTCAAAAAGTAGTTTTTTGTGATCTCTTCCAGCTCCTCCTTCCATACCGTCTTTATCTCGTCAATCATAGCGTACCGTCGTCCTGTCATGCTCCTCTTCAGTTTCGAGAACTATAAAATTCACAGGGGGCCAGATCTGGGGAATTCGATCGCTGCGGCATAATTATTGTGTTTTTTTTTTTTTGGCAAAGGAATAGAACATAAGTAACTATGTGTGAGCAGGGGCGTTATCGTGGCGCAAAATCCAATTTTTGTTCTTCCACAAATCTGTGCGTTTCTGGTGGATTGCTTTGCGCAAATTGTGCATTACTTGCAGATAATATTCCTTATTGACAGTTCTACCCTGTCGCAAGAACTCATGATGCACCAAGCCCCTGCAATCGAAAAAAAAACTGTAAGCAAAAACTTTCACATTCGACCGAACTAGGCACGCTTTTTCGGTCTTGGCTCGTCCTGCAGCTTCCATTGGGATGATTGAGCTTTGGTTTTTTCTTCATAACCATAAACCCATGATTCGTCACCGGTTATGACCCTCTGGAGCAAATTTGGGTCATCGTGGATAGAATCTAATAGTTCATTAGCAATGGTGCGCTGCTGCTTTTGGTCGAAATTGAGCAAATGTACGAATTTCGCGGAGACCCGCGGCATGCTCGAATCTTTGGTAAAATCTAATGGTTAGCCAGTCTTAACCAATAATCCATTTCAATATGGCGGCCATACGCATTTGAACAAAATATGTATCTTGGATAATTAACATAAATAAAAACAATCATTTAAGAAATTTTAAGCACAATTTTTATTTACTTATTTTTAATAACTCTTAAGTTATCAATATGGTGGCCGTTTGTTCTTATAGAAGTATACGATTGGAAGGATATATTTCTAAATATGCCTAAACATGATTAATTGTAATATATATATATATATATATATATATATATATATATATATATATATATATATATATATATATATATATTATCGAGGTATGCAATTTAAAAGCTGCAGTTTGGTCGAAATGCTCCGAAAAATGGTACTTTATTTCATTGTTATAGGTATAAAAATTGGAAATTATTGTTTAAAATATTTTCTTTGTATGTCTAAAAGTAGAAATAAACAAGGAAAAGAGTGTATTTAAACCCTCTTGTTGTCGGTATACTAATTTAGTTTGTGGGTAATTTTCAAACTCAGGTATCTGTATTTTTATACGAGGGTACGTATGAATGAAGAAATGATTTAAAATCTTTTGGGGTGTAATAAGTGGGTTTAAAAAGGTCTCTATTCAGATTTTGACATGGTAAAAATTAATTTCAGGTTTAAGCAGTAATATTACTGATAACGGATTACTGATTAAGAAGCATTATGTAATAATACATGTTTATAACTCATAATTCGTTGTAATATATAATAGCTCTTTAAATTGATTGATTTTCAAAATTGAACAAGCATACATGTTTATTTCACTTATTACGAAATCGTGTATTTGCGTGATGGAATGTATTTTTACAGACACATTGCAGGAAAGTAGAGTGTAGGGCACAGTTTCTGACATATAACAATTTATCATGTTGTAATGATGACACATAGCTAATAGTAAATATCCCTACCACGTGACAAACTCTATCATTGGGAGTCAACCAATAAACTATATGTGGCTTGGACTTTGATTACTCAGTCTCACTAAATTAGTTTGAGTAAAACTATATTGCACGAAATTCGGCGAACATTGATTAACCTTCGTGGATCCATATGTCTGAGCCATCTGAATACTATAAAATAGTTATCTTGTCGTTTTATGTCACGATATTTATACTGATTATTGTAATTTTTCTGTAAGAATTCTTAAAATTGAATTACTGTATATGTGGGGTTGCATTGTTAAACTGTAATCCTAGTCTACAGTCTCTCACCGTGTATGGTTCGTGCAGTATGTAGTGTGTAATAAATGTGTTTAGTACTGTGCGATGTCATGGATTCAGTTTATTATTTCCAGTCTCGCTTTAAAGTTATGTACATATTTTTTTATGTTCAAATTTCCCGTTGTCAAGTTTGACTCTGGTGAGTTCATCGCCACACTTTGATTAGTATCACGTTTGTTTTATCTTATGTCTAAAGTTGTTTGACGTTTGAAGGAGAGGTGATTCCAATCCTCGTAACTGCAATGGCCGAAAATCGAGTTATTCTTTCAAATAGTATTTAAAAATAATCGCATATTTTTCCTCTCAACTTTAGTTCATTTAGAGTAGTGATCTTTATACTACCTCTCCTGGTTTGAAGATCGTCACAATTACTATCTGCACGTGAAATATTAACTATCAAGTCTAACGTTATTGAATGATTGGTAACGTACTATCGTTTATTTTGGAGGCAAGCCACGCAAACTTCAACGTTGGCTCTGTACAAAATTAAGGCTAGTGTATTTCCCCATATAATGCTATGAAATGTATATAACGTTTTATCTAATAAAATAGGATTTAAAGGAACCTGAGAATTTACACTTTTATAAAATGGTAATCGTATACTAATACAAATGGAAGTTAGTGCATGTAGTATGGGAGTTACTACAGTTCCAATATAGTTCAATATTGTAATAACTTAATTTTAAAGTTAGGTCACAAACATTTATTAAAAGTATAGATTGTTGACATAACATTTAAAAGTTTATTATAAATATTCCTTTGAAATGTATTGATCTCATAGTTTGTGTGGGATTCGAAGCGACATTAAAACGATAAAAAGTTGTTCAACTTTAACGCATATTGAGTTCTACGATCTCTTCAACCATAATGGTTGCAGATTTCCACTCCACCTACAGTATAAGGTCAGAAATTTCTGTTTATGCTTTGGACATCTCAAGTTAGCATTATTGTATTGCTGCCATTAAAATGGCATAGAAAGCTATAACCCGTTTTAATATTTAAGTTCTATAATGGGTTTAGTTCTTCGTAATGGGTCAATTCCACAATTCGTAAGGACGTTTGTTTTTACTCCCATCAGCATTGGGAAGTTTGACAAATTTAAAAACAGAGAAGCTGTTTTTTCTGAAGTGTCATAAACAAGGAAGTTAAAGTTCTAGGTATAATTTACTTGAGAACTTGTAGTTAAACAAGATATCAGTGGTGCCGTGGAACCATATAACCGTAAATACCAACACATTCCAGGAGTAAAGTACGAAAATAGTAATGAACTAGTAATTATTAGTTACCTTATTGTTGCAGTAAGCAGAATTGAATCATAGACAATTATAGATATGACTAACTAAAGTTAGGGACACCGATTACCAATTTCATTGTGTGTACTAATGTTAGCTTTGTACGAGTAATGTGTAAATTTGTCAAATTGTTGGCGGTAGCATATTCAATAGTTAAAGCATTTCAGGCCTAACTAGCCTTAGCATTGGTGTACGTTCGTTTGTTTTAATCAAGCAAACGACTTGAATCCGTACAAATTGATTAAGCGTAGTCATTAAAGTAATGGTGCAGTCGTGGTAACGCGTTAATGATTTTATCAGCAATATTTTGCTACGGCCACCTACACCTCATGTAATTAGTACATAACACACAAATATAACAACGATTAGGCTCTAAATAGGTACACAATTGATTTCATCGTCGTTAAATTATAATATTATCATCAGAATAGCTCTTAAGAATATATGTCTATAGTTTTAGGCTATTACATTTGTCATATTTTACATTAAAGCCATGGCTAATGTAAGAAATTTTTACTATGTACCAAAGCGTGTTTTTTTTTTATTTAAAACTTACACTTTTTGCCTTATCGTAAGTTCATTCAACCTCGTGCTTTATCGCTTTTATTACGTGACATAATTTATTTATTATTCTTGATGATATATGAATACAAGGTAGGAGTATATCACACCACTTTAGTCCTCGAGTATTCTCTGAGATTGCATGCAAAGATTTCAAACTTATAGCTTACCTTATTCTGATAGTCAAGCTGTGCTAGATGTGTTAACTACATTTTATATTAAAATGATGTAGGGGTATAATCATTTGGTTTACAAATATATTCATGCTCCGATTTTCTCCATGACGATTACATATATGATTGATGTAAAAATACTCGACAACATTTTGCCAAATCCCATTTACTGAAATAATATCAATGATAGAACTCATATTTTATTTCTCTTAGATTACATATGTACCGTGCGGACAGCCAGACACCAATAATATTTTGCAACCTCTTTAGTAAGGTTGCATGTAAAATTTAAAATTTATAGCTCATTTCATTCAGATAGTTAATCTATATTGTTATTTATATTACATGTGAAATGACGTATGAGTGTTTAAAAATTTATTTATTCTGCGACTTCCTCGTTGCCACGATAATTACCAATAAGACCAATGTAATAGTGTTGGTCAGAGTTCAGCCAATAAGTTGTATTAACATTTCCAGTAAGCGTTTTGAATGAAGTATCTTAGACTAATATACCCTGCAGTGTGTGCAAACTACTCAATACTGGGAGTGTATACTAGGTCAAACTAACAGTTGGTTCACTTCCTCATCTTTCTTAGTTTAATACTGAAATGTTATCCTTATATTATTTTTAATTTTATAGTTTTGTTATGAACTTTTAAATATTACACTGAATTAACGAGGAATTAATTTACATTTATGGCAAAACTACAAGATTCATAGTTCAAAATCGGTTTACATTACTTCTGAGATATTCGTGTGTTTTATCACTGTATCTTGTTTAATGATTAGTCTGAAACATTTTTAGTACTGAACATCGTAAATCGTTAACATGGACTTGCTCTGAATCTATTTCACATAAGCACAATCATACAGGTCGTCAGAGCGTAAAATCCATATTCAATATTGCCATCAACTGTAAAATGGTCCGTAGAGGTTGTTAATGAATTCTAATAGCACCTACACACGCACATCGCGTGTTTATACATACATACGTATCCTGATACGAATCTTCCTTCGTGAATTAATTTACTTGGTAAATATTGTTGGTCCTACAAGTTTACACAACAGAAAAGTTTGGACTTTTCAAGTACTTGGTTATCTTTCTAATTTGGGCATCTTTCGACTAATGAAATTTAGTTGTACAAATAAAATATATTTGTGTCTCTCAGACTATCTATTCAATAGGATACAGGCTAACTGTTTGACCTAAGCGTTCCGTGTATGTCCTCAGGAATTGTAATTTTAAATGTTTGGATGTTGAAATCATTAAGAAATTTCCTTAGCAATTCGTGAAGACCTTTCGCTTTTTATCCAAATAGCAGAATTGATTCCCCGAATTTAAAACATTTTTCCACTCCACTGGTATTTTTACATAAAACTTAGTTATGTCGCGTTAAAAATACAGAAACACAATACAATTTTATACAAACATGCTGTCATAGAGTTGCGCACTAAAAAAATGTCTCTTACTTCAGGGTTTAGTCCTACGTGGTTCGAGCTTTTCACTAAACTACTACTGATATTTTACGAAATCGACCCACTGGACCGATTAATGATTAATGATTAGTGTTTTGTATAGTTTTTTGTTAAGTGCATGTTTATAGAGTTAGTGAATATGACAAACAACATGTAGGTTGTGATTCCTGACTAAGGCGTGCCACAACGCTTTGGTAAGATTTGTTTATTTTAACCTAGTTTGTAATTATGTATTAGGTTAGTTCTTTACCTGAAGAAGAGATCAGATTGCAGATCTCGAAACGTAGTGTTACTGATTCTTGTTTCACTGAACGATGGCAGATGCAGATTCATGTTAAATTGCTTAAAATGAGTGTGAAGCCACGAATGGCAGACGATTCGACTATGTTGTGTTTGGAATTCTCTCCTATCACGGCCGCGCTACTGGGTTAACTATTGTGAGAATTGACCATTATTTATTTGTAGCTGCTGGGATGATAATTTGGTCAATGAGTTCATCCCAATGCAGTGCAAACTGACGCTTGATTAGTATTTAATTATACTATATACTGTAATTAACTATAATATTAAATGTGGGGTTGGATTAGAAATACAATTGACATCGGTACTGCAGTGAATTGCAAAAGTTTATTTATGATGATAATAGACTGTGGAAATATAATTAATAAAAACACTCAATAATTTTACTTCTATATATTTCTAGATTAGACTAGAAATATAATTAATAAAAACACTCAATAATTTTACTTCTATATATTTCTAGATTAGACTGTGGAAATATAATTAATAAAAACACTTAATAATTTTACTTCTATATATTTCTAGATTAGACTAGAAATATAATTAATAAAAACACTCAATAATTTTACTTCTATATATTTATATTTATGTTATCCACTCATACATTTCATATTTGTAATGCATACCATTCACTAATATGTAGGTAAAATGGATTTTATTTCAATGCAACGCAACAGGCGCTCAGGTGTAACCTTATGTTTCTTGATTCCAAGGACGATAATGTAGATATGCTCATTTGTGCATTAAAGTTATGCTTTTATACTTACTCTATATTTTTGTTTACCTTTAATACTAATCTTGTTAAAAGGTGTGGATATGCAAAAAATGAATTACACCAATTGTATGGCTAGTTAGGCCGGAAATGCTTTAACTATTGAATATGCTATTACCAACAATTTGACAAATTTACACATTATTCGTTCAAAGCTAACACTAGTGCACACAATGAAATTGGTAATCAGTGTCCCTAATTTTATGTTAGTTATATCTATAATTGTCTGTGATTCAAGTCTGCTTATTGCAAAACAAGGTAACTAATAATCACTAGTTAATTACTATTTTTACTTTACTCCTGGAATGTGTTGATATTTATGGTTAAATGGATCCACGCCACCACTGATCTCTTGTTTAGCTACAAATTATCAAGTAAATTATACCTAGAACTTTAACTTCCTTGTTTATGACACTTCAGAAAAAACTGCTTGTTCTCTGTTTTTAAATTTTTCAAACTTCCCAATTTAAATTTAAGTTAGATCCATACAACTACACGAAATTATACGTATATTTAGTAAGTATATCTTGATAAGTAAATATAATTAAAGTTTAAACTCAATCCTGTTAAAATTCTAATTTTCAAGTCATGGTGAAAGATTTATTGTGATAGTCAATAAAGTCCATTATCGCGTTTGATATACTAACTCACAGACTGTTTTAGGCGTTGTATTGAAGGGCGCTAGAAACCTATGATAATGGTTTCCATCATTAGACCATAACCCCTTTAGCGTAATACAATTCAGTATTGTGATAGCTGCGTCAGATAGTATTACAGTAGTGCCATATTGGTCTGCTTAGTGGTTGAAACATTGTGTGGTTGTTCCACTACAAATGGAATCCATTTCTCTGAAAGGACAACATAATACTCGTAAGTAAATAATTTTTCTTTTTCTCGACGGAAAAGATCCATTTACCTTATAAAAGAAAGAGAAATTATAGACTAGGTATATTAATATTTATAATTGTAATCTAAATTTTTTTTAGGTAGATGGTATTATAGGTTTTAAGGTATAATTTAATAACAACTCCCTCTGTCTATCCAGTCTTTCATGTTTTCGCTAGTTTCTTCATGCTGCCATACCATTAAAATATGCATTAACTTACTAGTATCTTGTTCTTATAAATGTCTATAAATCTCATTATGTATTTTTTTTTATATTTTAATCTTGCTTTATAATAGCATTACTTTTGATTCAGCCGTTTTTTAAAATATAGTAAAATACCAGTATCTACTTTTAAAAAACATACTCAAAATCCGATTTTTTCCAGTTTGATAAACTTGAATAATTTTTTTAATTTATAAACAAATGTTACGGTTTTTCTTTTTACTGATCATGAAACAAATAAATTGTCAGTGAAATTGGTAAGAAGTTATCCATGCTATAAATTTCAAAGTGTGCAAAACGTTAATTACATTTTTTTTCTTCATAACAGCTGTGTAAAAACAATTAGTACTTAATAGAGATCATAATATAACTATAAACTTAAAATAAACAACTATATCTAAATTCATCAGATTACACCAAATGTAATTATCAATGAATATAGTTGTGGTTATTGAGTTTCTTTATAAGTTGTTACATTTTTAGTAATTGTATGTTTACTCAGAATTACTAGGAGAAAGTCTATCTATTTAGGAATAATGGTAAATAAAAGAGTATTAATGTAAACGTAATTTAAGCACTGAAAGTATAATAAAAATATTACCAGTAACTATTAGTAATAAAGTAAAACAATGCAATATTTATTCGACAATAAATTTCTTAGTTTCTTTTGGCACCAACAGGTAATCTTGTGCAGATACGTCTGGGATATTTTCGTATGTATCGACGTTTGGACTCAAAACAATTACGTATGTAGCAAGACTCATAATGATAGTTTTTATTGTAATATAAACCAAAGCAGTTGAGGTCCTTTTTAGCTTTGTTGATAAGTTATAACCATGCAGATATCAAGTAAAAGTTATATATCCGTGTATAACACAACATAGATTATCTTCCTTCCGGATATCTTGTTGATCTCAAGTTTGCCCTACATAACCCTACACGCAGACATGGAGATGTTCGAAGTGGGGTGGTCTGTGTGTTGTAAAACACCCCGAGCACCAAGACTCGTGACGTCATCTCGACCAATAACTACAACGCTAACTCGTAGAAAGTTTCAAGTGAAAACAGAATTTCCATTCAGGGTAATCGCAGTCTTTGAATAAGCTTTTATTTTGTAAATAGTTTGTGGCATTCATGTTTCAAATTTGATGTAATTGTACGATAAATATTAGAATCATAAAATGAATGAAGGGCAGTTAATAGCTTCGATGAGTGCTGGGAACTTAAAAAAACGGACAATGTTCAGGTATATTTAAAACTAGCAGTGGATTGTGGGGAAGATAATAATGAAAATCCAGTAAGAATAACAAAAAAAGCAATAATGTTGTTTTAGGCCGTGAAAACCTATCAACTTTAGTAAAAAGAATAAGGGTCTCTAACACGATCTCTGAGGCTTTTCTTGTGTAACAAAAGAAAACACAAGAATTTTTACTGGAGTTAAAAAAAAATGTTTAGGCTAAAGCATGTTTGTTACTCCACGCTGCTTTGTTACACAAGTGTATAATACAATGATAACTTTGAAAATCACCAATAAATCCCACAAGAAGAATTAAATACGATATCTAGTGAGTACCAGATCATAATAGAAGTAAGGATGCCGTTTCTAAACAGACCTGGTAATACTAGAGAAGTCTGTGGTCTAGTGGGAACCTCAACCTGTGAGCTACTTGGACACTTAGTTAACAGCCAATGCAGTTAGATCAAACGTACGTGGTTTGGATCCCATGGCAATTACTATACAAGGGGTGTCCATATTAACTCTCTAACCAACCATCAGAAATAATTATGTAGAATTACAATAAATATTTCTCTAATATCCCACATCGCGGCGTACTTCAAAATGTAGTATTGTATAGTAATATATTAAAACTATTTCATTCTTGACTCCTTTTTTTATTAAACATAGTAACTAGAGATTTTATAATGTAATATTTTGCGATATTAGGCACTATTAAGTAATTTAACATTCAATAAAAACGGAATGCGTTATTATTATTAAGTGAACTATTATTACTTATATTTAAATTTTCTATTATAAAGGGTCAAAACTATCAATTTTTGCTTTTTAAATATGATATAAAAATCATATAAATATTTGTATCGATGGCAGTAAAACGAGACAGGCTAATATATTTTGTTCATAAAACGATGTCTGATTTTCAATATGGCACTGATCGTTAGAGGAGGATGGGTTCGAAATAGTACCAATGAATTTGCAAATAAACTCAATAATTTAAAATTATCTTTATTACAACTCCAAGGTAATTTAGTTACGAATAATATGTAGTTCACGTACTTAAGGTACGAAGTGTGGTTCTCGTACATTACGGATACGATCGTTTGTATTAACTTAATTCAAGTGCATAAATAGTGTAAAACTACCTGTATTCTCTTAAGCAGGCCTAGCTAAAGTTTTATCAGTAACTAGCAGTTATCCGCTGCTTCGCACGCAATTTTGTAGGCTTTTAACATTTCTGGTTCGTATGAATGATATTTCTACCCTACAGAGTGTATTCAAAATCTAATTTTTTTCCGTTTTGATAAACTTTTATTGTTTTATTTCTTAATTAAAAAAATTTAACAGATTATTTCTTTTTACTCATAATGAAATAAATAAATTGTAAGTGAACTTGGCAATAAGTTATGCATGTTATAAATTGCAAAGTGTACAAAACTTTACTTACATTATTTTTTTAATTTTATTTTTCATAGAAACTATGTCAAAACGTGTGGTTTCAAGGCTAATTTACTCCGGCCTTAGTATCTTTTTGGGCCATAGTTGATTTTGCCTTGTTTCCCCGACGAAGAAATTTTACATACATACACAGGTCTGAGAAGCTTACTATTGTAAAAAGACAATTAAGATGGATTTTATAACAGTCTTTAAATTTACAGTACAAGTTAGATAGTAACCAAGCACTGCATACTTAATATTTGAAAAAAGTACAGTTAAAAGTATATTTTCATTGAAACTTAATGTTTTCATCTGGACATTGTCCTGCTGTGCGCTTAACAGCAATTGCAGAAAAGGTTTAAATAAGAAGTGTTATTACTATTCTTTTAGGACCATATGAAGCCTAAACAAATTGTTGCCTAAATAGTGGTTAAATTAATTAGCAAATGTTTGCACAGAACAGTTGATATAACAGGCTCTTTCTACTAATAATATTTCTTTAACTTAAGACACGTAAGATGGGAGATTGTACTCAAATTTAGAGACCAGTGGGGCGTAGTCCAGAGGGATTTTCGACATAAGAATAGGCTTAACTATTAGCCAGGGACCCTAAAATATTCGTGTCAAATTTCAGAATCGGTCCAGTAGTATTTACGTGTTTGAGTAATACACACATAAACACACGGACAGCCACCATTTGATTCTTTTATAATAGTTATAGATTACCGAGTAGTTTAGAGTATTCTTCTCTTGTAATTCGATTTTCTTGTAAACCATGTTTAAACATCAATAGTTCCGAAAAGCACAGGTTTATCAGCAAATAGGTTTGTATTACGATTGTTGTCAAACTATAAAAATTATCCACACATTTGTGATAATAACTTGTACACCCATCTGACCCGCCACGGCAAGCCGGTCTGCACCAGTTGCTATACTTGTCACGTTTCCACTGTATTGGATTATTTTTATTACGTCATACATGGATCCTAACGAGCTGCCAACAAAATTTCGGTGGTATGATAGTATTTTTATGTGGTGTGATAGTATGTATTGGTTATCAAGTAATATTTATAGGGGCATAATATTACATTTCGGTGTAAAATTGTATATTTTTGTGATAAAACTATACATTTTGAAGATTGGATATGTAGTTTTGTGTTATAAAATATATTTTGGTGTAAGTAGTGTAATAGTATATTTCAAAGATGAAATATATGTTTTTGCTTTATAATAACTAATTGCATATTTTGGTGAAATAATAGTATATATTTGGTGGTTCGATTGTACATGTTGGTCACTATAGTATACTTTGACAGTGTAGTGATATATCTATTTTCGTGGTCTAATTGTACAATTTAATGATCTAATAATAATGTATTTTTGTGTTATCTTAGTGTGTTTCGGAATCGCTTGAGGATCGTAAAGAATTCTTAAGAAGTAGATACTTTGAATTATAATAACACTACATTTTATTTGGTTCTTTTAAATGAAAGCAAATTTTAAAATAAATAGTTTTACATAGATCATTCGAAAATCATGCTCTTTCTAAAATCACGATGTTTAGCCAATCTCGGATCAAGAAGTTTAGATACCCGAGTTTGTTAAGTTAGGTTAACAAAAAACTAACCAGTAGAACTAAATAATGGGGGTACAATAAACGTTTGCTTGTCTGTTCTGTGTTTAAACGTATGATGCAAATAGTCGCAAATAACGACTCAATGTTTTTATATTAATAACACCGAAAGTTGTACCGGTTTTGGTCATGCGCTTTTAAATAAAGATCACTAATAAAACATACATAATTCATAATTGTTATTTGTTTATACTTGTTTTGTTCTGTGCTTAACGTGTTTTTGCAATGCCATGTAATAGTAAAAAATTAGAGTGGAAAATATAACAACCAGTTCAAATATGTGTTAACGTAAAGTCAGTAAACTATGATTTGGTTAATTAATAGTATTTAATCGTTAGTATTACAAAATATATTTGACTTGTATACATATATGTCAAATAAATGTTGTACTTTCCTAGAATCGATATGGACATGACTAATAGTTGGAGATTGGGCTTCCAAAGGAAGCGGGAAATTAAAGAGATTCACTGAGGCGGAATGAAGGAGAACCGGCGGAAAAGATTGATTCAGCGTGGCGGGTAATGTTATTCGATAACTTGGCGTCAGCAACTTGTTGAAAACGTGCTGTTACATAATATTTCAAATATGCAAACACCCCTTTTCGGAGCTCGTAGTGCTCTGAAATGTTTACCTTTTGTGGGCTCAACATTATTTGTTTATGGTTTTTCAAATTTAAATATAAATTTTCATGATTCTTTTATTCTGACGTATGAGACTTGTTATCTTTTCCTCCAATAAGAATTTATATAATTGCTTAATGTAGATTAGAAAATTAAACTATAGTTTTCAAACATGTTTAAAATTTAATGATATCAAGCAATCTATCGTTATAACGTAATTGTCGCGTTTATAATCTAAATGTATTCCTTTTGTCAAATTAATATTTTTGTGGTGTTAAATATTTTATATGCCTATTTTTAATAACATAAAGATTATTTGTTGGGTGGATTTAAGATTATGTTATTCTGTAAGTTAATGTATATTATAGTTTTCTCGAATATATTATGTTCATTAAAATGTACAACATAATCTTAAACATGTACAATTTGTTTCAGCGTCAGATTGGACGTTTTATTGTAGTCCATTTTTATAAACAATTAATAGTTATAACCTGACAGCTTAACATAATTTTTATAGTCTAGACCTGCAAAATTGAAGGTAACTTATTTACTGTGTTTCTGAGGAAGGCTTCTTAAACGATAAGTAATATATTAGTTCATGATTTTGTTTGCAACTTTTAATTGTACTAATTCATGTACGATCTGTTGGTGCTATTTAGCTGAAACTGTCTAGATTTAAAAATAAAAAATCCTAATGTGTCAGTTGACGGTATAATTGCAGTGTCAGTATACAGTTGAGTCAATTCACACAGTAAAGACAAACTATGGATAGTGGACATGAGCCAAATTACATGAACCGAAGATACTGGAACATCGCTATTGGCAAGTTTCTCGCATCCGAATTTATGAAATACGCGATTATACAAAGTAGGATACAAAGATACACTTTTTCACCTATGTGATATTATATTGTAACGGTTTTTAATGGAACGGCCTTTTTTGTCATAGTACAAATAAGATTGTATGTGGCTAACATTCACTTCAACATCGTTTGAGTAATATAATGGTCGCCAATGCAACTAAAAGAATGTTAACTGGACTATTAGCTAGTCTTAACAAATGAGATTTCCAATGAGAAATGAAGATTATTCCTGTCGTTATATTCCTTATTACTATCTAGAGTTCTTGACTAAGGCAAATAATGGACTAAATAAGACTATTGCGCAAGTAACAAAACATCCCTCTGAATTACAAGCAGGCCGAGCGATTACTATCGAATTTTACTAAATATACATATCTCTGTTCAGCCAAGATAAGAGAATGGGTTTTTGGTGCCATCAAATCATTCTTCACAAGTTCGCTATCTTAGAAGCGTTGGTTGAGAACGCATGTCTTTATATCAGGATACCAGAAAATCACCCAACACTCATAGCAAAAACTATGATATGTAGGTTTATTTATCTGTTCTTATAGAATCCAGGCTGATATAACGTAGCCCAGACTTCTATAAAATAAGTAATGCTTCTTCGAAAGTAACTTATAAAACTAGCGAATTTCCAGACACTATGTACTTTGTCTGTTATGCTATACTACGATCAAGCATAAATGATGATTTGTCAGTAAAAGTAACTGATATTTATTACTTTACCTTACCCAGATGTGTGTGTAACTAAAATGTCAACTAGTGTTGTAGGTATATTATTTTATGCCTACGTCCGTTATATTTATTTACTTTTATGTTCGATAGTTGAGAAGCTGTTCAATAGTACGTTGGTGGTGAGCATTTTAGAGTTTTTTTTTACTTTTGGGTTGTATGGTAGGTAAATTAACCGATAAGACCTTATTTTATCTTAGTTCTAGTATTGTAAATGGTCTGCGCAGCTTGCCATTAATCCCCGCTCGTTGAAGGTTTTGTTCGCTTTATCAACGGTGTTTGAACAGCTGAAAGATGACTTGGACCTAATATCATCATTATTATTTGGTAAATCGGGTTTTTTTAAAGTTCATAGATTCTAGTTCTGCCGGTAACGTGTACATACTTTTCCATCACGAGATTGATTACTAGAAATTATTAACTTGCTTATGTTTTCGTGTGGAAACGTGATCTGACCTACGCCATAATTTATCATCAAAATATAATAATACGGATTCCAAACTGCCAACAAAACCAGCGTTTTCCTGTACCGATGCCGCCATGATACTGGCAATGCAGTTTTGTGTCACTAGTAATACTAGGGACAGCGAAAGGAGGGATCATATGAGTAAACATATGCACGTTAGTAAAATACGTGGTGTACTACATTGTGGTTTAATTTGGCAACACTTACATATTGTTAAGATGATTTGTTGTTTTGTATTTGAGAAAAATAAAGCTGCATAATTTTCCTTATATATCAGTTCAGTGCGGATATGGTGAAAGGGACGAGTTAAGTGTGTAACAATAAAAAATAAAAAATGAACGAAGCTTTTGCCGTAGGGTTTTTCAGATATGATAATTATTAGTTTTTCATCTTTATACACTCAATAACGACTCAATGAAGTTAAAACGTTAAAATTTCTACGAAAATCTCATTATCTTCAAGTAAATAATATGTCGTAAACGTGTCTTTAAAACGTACATGAAAACTCTTAAGTGTTTGTAAAAGCAAATGTTCTCGTTTGGAGTGCTTTTTACATTACAAACACTACTTCTTATTGCCACCTACTTATCAATATATACTGTGCGTAGAGTCAATAAAATAAAATCTGAGCTGGTAGTAAAGAAAATACTTTTATTGTTGTTTTGAAAAGTAAATTTAAGTTTCTTTAATACATTAGAAATAACATAATCATATATAAACGTCAACAAAACTTCGAAAATTCGTTTGGAATATTACATTCAAGTTTGGAAATTTACCATACATTATGAGTTACGATTCACTTTATCAACACCCACTGAAAACTTGAAGAATTTGAATGGTAGGCCATTTGCAAGAGATAGAAGTTGTAGCTTTTAAAGCTATTTAGAAATTGCTTAACCATAAGACGAAAACAGGCTAAGTAGATTATAGTTCATATTATTGTTATTGATATTGTTATTAGGATAGTTATTACTAAAGTATTCTGGGAACATTCCTGTTGGATTCAATATCATTCTATGTAGGGTTATTCACTGTTAATTGTTAGGTATTGTTAATTGAAGACTCTTGGAGTAATTGTAAAAAGTTTTTAATTAATACTAAATGTTAATTAAACAGTACTTTTGAATATGGTTTATTTTTTTGTTCAGAACCAAAGGTTTCATCATCACGTGATTCCACAAAATTACTTTATCGAAGAACTAATCCATATTGGAAAGTATTATTGTTTTAACATTTAGTATTATTTAAAAGGTATTATTATGTTTTTTTAACGTTTGATTTCTTGCTTTACTATTCATTAAGCCACTTCTTTATGCTAAGACCTACACGTAACTTCTGTTAAAATGTAGAATGTATCACTTTGATACCAACTGTACTATTACGTTTTTTGTTGTAGTTATTATTTCTTACTGTATAAATATACTGTTCTTACATTTAAATTACTAAGGTGGGTTTCATTATAAATTGTTATTCTTAAGTTTTCTTACGTTTTACTTTATGCCAATTCGTCTTTGCTTGGTTCCAGTTCATTATTCCTTCTTTATTGTACGTAGTTTTATTTGTTCCTTCTTAGCCATTTTGTAATTAAATGCACTATAGCACACTACATATTGTAATTTTTCAAGTGTTGCATTAGAAGGGAGTGTTTTTATTGGAATGGAATGTGCGTTGAACAAATATATAAAAAGTGGTTATATTTCGAAGCTTCTAGAAGTATAGATTCGTTTGTTGGTTTGGTTTTGTTGTCATGGTTGTGATTTGTACATGTTGTAGAAAAACGTTTTCGACGTGTATTTTAATTGTCAAGAATGCAAATATAATAAATATGGTTTGGATTAATTTTGAAAATTACTTTTGATCTGAAAATCTTTTGATGTATTTTGTAAAATTTAAATTTATGGTAATGTTTTAACAACTAGTAAGGGAAGAGATGCCACCGGAAGCTAAAATACTCAGAATACATGTTGAAAGTGAAAGAAATTAGGTATAGAATTGAATTAGAAGCTATATTTCCATATAGTATAGAGCGGGGATTAGGTGTCTGTAACCTGTGCACTCAAGAGTGGGTGTTGTCACCTCACTTTAGGTTAAGGTACTGATTGAAAGCTCTAAAGAGATAATTGCATGTCTGAAATCGTATGTGATAACACATGTTGCAACAAGTTGCTGACACCAAGTTATCGACTGGCAATACCGCTTGCTGAATCAATCTATCCCGTCGGTTCTTCCTCATTCTGCTTCAGTGATTCTTTTTAATTTACCTCTTCCTATTAGAACCATATTCCGATGGTCAAATCATCTTCAGAGTCTAAGGTAAAATGTACATCGCTAAAACCAAGTGTTTACTATCCTAATTATTTTTAGCGAACCTGATGTATATTTCTATCAACATTTGCATCAAGTTCTTTATAGTCCTACTTTTTCAGACAATACTTAGGAAATCTGTGAAATCTCTTTTACGTGGAATAGTCTTTACGTATTAATATCAATCGTAAATGTTGTTGTTGTTGAATGTACAATACTTTCCGGAAATTTCTACTTAGGCAGAGGAACTCAAAAAATAACATTCTGCAACGAAGAAATATCCTGTTAAATATGGAGGCGCGGCGTGAGGAACACCTACACAACTTCCGACATTACGAATTACTCAACACAGAACGACTGCTTTCCACAAATCGCTTTTATGTGTCTGCTTGCCGTATCTGGAATCTCTGGAGACCAAGGGTAGGTTCGATTTCGCTATTACTTCTTACTTTTGTAGGTAATAACAGCGGCCGTCGTGTCTCAGACTCAATCATTTTGATCTTTGTAGCCAGAATGGATGTTCGAATCAAAGTTAGTTTTGAGTTAACCTGTTTTTAATTACATACTTTACTTAGGTCAAGTAAATGACAGGATCGTAAATTCGTTTGATAAAAGAGTTTTATTACAGAGTAGAGTTCATCAAATTATCTTGAATTTTAACATTTATTTATTAAGGAGCTACAGGCCCATGAAATTTTCTTAGCAACTACATGCACTTTTTCTGTTTATTAAGTTTAAAAATACCAGTAACAACATCACATTATGTTAGCTTTTAGCTATGCATCAGTTATTTATAGTACTATATACGCGTGAAGTTGTTAGTTACCCAGTATTGACTGCTGGAAGGGCTTGAAAAGGGTCTTATTACTTGTCCAGTGTTCTCTACTCTCAGCCAATTATCGTCCAGTTGCAGTAATTCTGTTATAGTTATCGTAGCCATAAATAGACGTACACAACGTACCTATTGTGGCAGAAAGACTATAGTACTACGTGTACATATTGATAGGAGAGTCCGTTTAGTAAGGTATTTAACACTACATGGATATGAAGCTGTTAGTTACCCGGTTTTGACAGCTGAAAGGGGTTAAAAGGGTTTAATTACTTATCCAGTATTCTCTACTGTCATCCAATTATCGTCCAGTTATAGTAGTTCTGTTGTTGTTATCATAGCCATAAACTGGCGTACACACCGTACCTGTTGCGGCAAAAAGACTATAGTACTACTTGTACATATTGATAGGAGAGTCCGTTTAGTAAGGTATTTAACACTACATGGATATGAAGCTGTTAGTTACCCGGTTTTGACAGCTGAAAGGGGTTAAAAGGGTTTAATTACTTATCCAGTATTCTCTACTGTCATCCAATTATCGTCCAGTTATAGTAGTTCTGTTGTAGTTATCGTAGCCATAAACTGGCGTACACACCGTACCTGTTGCGGCAAAAAGACTATAGTACTACTTGTACATATTGATAGGAGAGTCCGTTTAGTAAGGTATTTAACACTACATGGATGTGAAGCTGTTAGTTACCCGGTTATGACAGCTGAAAGGGGTTAGAAAGGGTTTAATTACTTATCCAGTATTCTCTACTGTCATTCAATTATCGTCCAGTTGTAGTAATTCTGTTGTTGTTATCGTAGCCATAAACTGGCGTACACACCGTACCTGTTGTGGCAAAAAGGCTATAGTACTACTTGTACATATTGATAGGAGAGTCCGTTTAGTAAGGTATTTAACAATACATGGATGTGAAGCTGTTAGTTACCCGGTGTTGACAGCTGAAAGGGCTTGAAAAGGGTCTTATTACTTGTCCAGAGTTCTCTACTGTCAGCCAATTAATGTTAAATTGCAGTAATTCTGTTATAGTTATCGTAGCCATAAATTGACGTAAACAACGTACCTATTGTGGCAGTTATCGCGCTTATCAATACATTCACGCATTTGCCGTTACAGGTTGTTCTTGAATAGAAAATAATTATAGACAGTAAAAACTCGAAACAATTCCAAACCCTATAAAACATTTATGATTAAGATATACTGTGTTAAACGTTGTCCGACTTACTTTTAAAATAAAATCCTGAATGAACCCTCGTTGTGGATCTTTAACTCCAAACAACACACACATAGACCAGGTTCTATGATATGTGTTTTATAAAGTTAAAACTTTAAATGGAAATATGTTTTTGTAATTGTATTTAACATTAACACTTTTTACAAATTGTGTGTTTTTTCTTCGAATGTCTTACAGATTTGTTTAGAGTTAAAAACTTTGTGGCCAGTGTGTCGAGAATATTAACAGTATCTGAACAAATACATTACAATATAGTATGTATGTATAAAGTTATGGTAGTTCCTATTTGAAAAAGCGGGGCCAATGGCATGCTTTGAAGTCACACTTGCAGACTTTTAGTTGGCATTTCTTTAGATAAATTAAAACCTGTGCAGAATTGCACAACACAGAGGTGAATAATTTTCAGTATTTCAGTGCAGTAGGTAAAAAGTACTGAAACATAGGCTAGCGAAGAACTTTAACCTGTGCAGAATTGCACATCACAGAGGTGAATAATTTTCAGGATTTCAGTGCGGTAGGTAAAAAGTACTGAAACATAGGCTAGCGAAGAACTTTAACCTGTGCAGAATTGCACAACACAGAGGTGAATAATTTTCAGTATTTCAGTGCAGTAGGTAAAAAGTACTGAAACATAGGCTAGCGAAGAACTTTAACCTGTGCAGAATTGCACATCACAGAGGTGAATAATTTTCAGGATTTCAGTGCGGTAGGTAAAAAGTACTGAAACATAGGCTAGCGAAGAACTTTAACCTGTGCAGAATTGCACATCACAGAGGTGAATAATTTTCAGGATTTCAGTGCGGTATTTAAAAAGTACTGAAACATAGGCTAGCGAAGAACTTTAACCTGTGCAGAATTGCACATCACAGAGGTGAATAATTTTCAGGATTTCAGTGCGGTATTTAAGAAGTACTGAAACATAGGCTAGCGAAGAACTTTAACCTGTGTAGAATTGCACATCACAGAGGTGAATAATTTTCAGGATTTCAGTGCGGTAGGTAAAAGTACTGAAACATTCAATTCAATTCAATTCAATGTTTTATTGCATAAAAACAATACAAATTGCATCGCAATCGTCATAACATTTTAAAGCTAAAATTTTGCACTCATCACTACAGTGGCTCTCATTCAGACTTACAGTTTTTCATTCACCCAAATTCTCATTCATTACATAATTTTCCCACTCTAATCACATGGCTAGCCAATTAGGTGGTCCCCCAATCGTTTGCCATAAACTCGTCTGTACTATAAAAAGCTTTAGTACAGACGAGTTAGCTTTAGTACATAGGCTAGCGAAGAACTTTAACCTGTGCAGAATTGCACATCACAAAGGTGAATAATTTTCAGGATTTCAGTGCGGTATTTAAAAAGTACTGAAACATAGGCTAGCGAAGAACTTTAACCTGTGCAGAATTGCACATCACAGAGGTGAATAATTTTCAGGATTTCAGTGCGGTAGGTAAAAAGTACTGAAACATAGGTTAGCGAAGAACTTTAACCTGTGCAGAATTGCACATCACAGAGGTGAATAATTTTCAGGATTTCAGTGCGGTAGGTAAAAAGTACTGAAACATAGGCTAGCGAAGAACTTTAACCTGTGCAGAATTGCACATAATAGAGGTGAATAATTTTCAGGATTTCAGTGCGGTAGGTAAAAAGTACTGAAACATAGGCTAGCGAAGAACCTAACCTGTGCAGAATTGCACATCAGAGAGGTGAATAATTTTCAGGATTTCAGTGCGGTAGGTAAAAAGTACTGAAACATAGGCTAGCGAAGAACCTAACCTGTGCAGAATTGCACATCAGAGAGGTGAATAATTTTCAGGATTTCAGTGCGGTAGGTAAAAAGTACTGAAACATAGGCTAGCGAAGAACTTTAACCTGTGCAGAATTGCACATCAGAGAGGTGAATAATCTTCAGGATTTCAGTGCGGTAGGTAAAAAGTACTGAAACATAGGCTAGCGAAGAACCTAACCTGTGCAGAATTGCACATCAGAGAGGTGAATAATCTTCAGGATTTCAGTGCGGTAGGTAAGTGCTAGGAACTGCACATAGGAGAAGAAATTTAACCTGTGTAGAATTGCACATCACAGAGGTGAATAATTTTTCAGGATTTCAGTGCGTTAGGTAAAAAGTACTGAAACATAGGCTAGCGAAGATTTTAACCTGTGCAGAATTGCACATCACAGAGGTGAATAATTTTCAGGATTTCAGTGCGGTAGGTAAAAAGTACTGAAACATAGGCTAGCGAAGAACTTTAACCTGTGCAGAATTGCACATCACAGAGGTGAATAATTTTCAGGATTTCAGTGCGGTAGGTAAAAAGTACTGAAACATAGGCTAGCGAAGAACTTTTAATACGTTGCCATGCCTCACTTATAAGCTAATACTCGCACTTCTGTGAAAGCACTGTCTGAGCCTATACCATATCGCAATATTAAACTCAAAATAATTTAACAAAACAAGACACCATTGAATTTTTTTATTAAAGCCTCGGAATGTTATAGTTGCTTTCATTCACCGTAGAAGAATAAAAAATAGTCTTAGTATAATAATAGGTGTAAATTTGCAGGAGAGATTAATCATTTCTGGCGTGTCTAGTCACTTTATGTCAGCCCTCTGAGATAATCAGTTGTGTTTTACCGGAAATAAAATAAATTAAAATTCTCTAAAGAACTATTAAACTAAAAAGAGACCCTAAACGATTTGGTTGGTCTCAAAGCTATTTTATATTTACACGAGCCTTAACAAATAACTAAAAAATAATTCCTTAACGTGGAGTTAAAAAAAGTAATAAACACGCCAAAATCCACTTTTTTTTAATCGTATCTCGCCAATTGTTACATTTATCCAAGATAAGTAACTCGGGAATAATGCCAAATTCTAAGGAAACAACAATATAAATCAGGGTGTTGTGATATAAACGCCAATTTACTAATGATTAGCACTGTCAGTCCCGGATTTCTACTTTATAGTAAATCGTTAACGTGGAGCTGAAAGTGTTAATCAGCTGCAAAACAAAATTGGCAACAATCTTAAAACGTATTTTTGTAATAATGAAGATAAGTTGTATCTGTGTAGCAGAAAATAAACACAGCGCTCACATTCGAAAAGTAATGACCATATCTCATAACAAGTTTTACGCTCAGATATGTACAGATAAAGGCTACAGGAAGCACGGCCTCACGGTTAGTCAAATCCAGAGATTGCCTTGCCACTTTAATCTTGGCTTCCATTCTGCTATTATGTTAATCGTTTTACTTTGTTA
The DNA here is from genome assembly GCF_021130785.1 of Homalodisca vitripennis. Classification (NCBI taxonomy): domain Eukaryota; kingdom Metazoa; phylum Arthropoda; class Insecta; order Hemiptera; family Cicadellidae; genus Homalodisca; species Homalodisca vitripennis. The sequence continues at coordinate 83,915,009 of NC_060211.1, forward strand.
AGCTAATGAAATAATAATAACGCTCCAAACTCTCTCTCTCTCTCTTTAAACCTACTTAAAATACTTCACTGCTGCAATGACTGCTCTTTACTTGAAATTAATTGTTAATCATGAATAATTAATATTAAAATGTTTGTCATCGAATACATTCATATTGCAGTCGTAAATTCAGACGACGATTCAGCAATACAATACTATACTAATATTGCAATTGAATTTAAAACAACTAAATTTAAAGTGGTAAAAAAAATTATGGTTGCCTGTAAAGTCGGTTTTACGGGCGAAGATTTTACGTGACAACGTCTTTTTCTCGGTAGAATATTTATTGATATGAATATTATTAAATTGCACAATAGGAACAAGGAATTGAATGAAAATAAGAATTGCACAAATTTTAACTATAGAAATATATTTTGTTTACTAAAACATTGTACATAATTTGAAAATAATTAAAATTTGTTATTGTAAATGGTAAAGTTGAATAAAACATTTACTAAAATTGGAATTTGAAATTCTTGCTAAACACAGTTAAATTCTAACTCCGCGCGTGGTGATTGGTCGGTTTAGTTCGTTTGTTTGGTCGCACTGTTATGACAGGTTAGAGGTTATAATTTGTTGTTTTAAATGATTGACTAGCAATACGCGCTGTTTCTTCTCAATCGACTGAATTACGATTGATTGCAGAGTGATTTAAACTAATAATTTACTTAACACTATCAACATTTGTCAATAGTATGACATAACCTATAAACTCAGTTTCTCAACTTTTGTGTCAATCTAACAATTAATCAATCAATCATAGTTTACGATAATGAAATATCAGTGTACAATTATTTACCTTTATTGTTGTAGTTGTTGTAAATGACGAATCTAAGCACTCCACATTTTCACGAATAAACATAGTTATCTGCTTTATCCCGTGCGGCGGACCCACAGTTATCTGCTTTATCCCGTGCGGATCCCGTGCGGCGGACCCACTGGACGGGCATCGTAACGTTACCGGGCGTTACACTTTTTCATGAGTGACTCCGAGCCGCAACCTAATTTAAGACGTTGTCACGTCAAAAACGTTATTCTGTACTATGGGAGCTTCAAAGAGTCCTAAACAATGCAATAGACAGATAAACTAGGGTTTGGCTATGACATTCCTATTATATTGTAGGGCTATGGGTGCGATGCTGCGGGAAATGGTTACCTACACATATATTCTGATAATTGCTTTAACTATTCATGTTAAGTTCTAAGCTGCAATACGAATTAGTATGTATGTGGTAGATTACCTATTCAACTAATATTTCAGAAAAATATTCAACTCTACAGCCAAGTGTTGGACGAGTCGATAGTTATTTCTTATTACAGATGTTCACTATTGATGTCACTTTTAAGTTATTTAGTAATAAAGCTCATAGACAATTGGCTGTATAAGAATTTAGTACAGTATGCATACTTAAGCTCAAGAAGGAAATCACATGTTGTTTACTCATATAAATGTAATTTCCTTATATATCTGATAAAAAATATTTGATTTTCTACAATTCTATTTGAATTTAAGTTTTTTAACGATTAAAATACTTATTATACCTGTGTTATAGTTGATATTTATTTCTAAAAATCAACGTTATTATCTTCAAAAGTTTTTCCTTGTGGCTGGTTGAAAAACATCTAAAACCCCTACTTTAAATGCGTATAATGCTGTAAATGCAATATATAGGCAGTATAGAAAGGGAACTAAGACCTTTGTTAAACATTTCTTATTGTAATATAGACGTTTCGCTACCAAGCTATCTATAGTGTACAATTAATACCTCTAAAAAACTAATAAACTAACAAATAAGTGATTATGCACAGATTCAAACGTATGTTACAATAATATTATAGTAATATAGTATATCTAATAGTATATAGTAATTAAATAGTGACTGAAAGTATTGTTTCCAACGATATAAAATGAACTCGCATGAAAAATAACATTCTCAACGAACGCTTCTTTCGCAGTCTGAAAACAATAGTCGTATTCACAGTGAAGTTTGTTTGGAATTACCTTATAAAAAAGTTGAGATCAGCCCGTCAGTGTTCGTGCCCACATATAGGAGATTAACAATTTGTAACTAAGTGAGAACTTGTAACACATGTGTATGTACAGCAACTGTGACATAGTTCAGAAGTTCCGCGGACACACTATATGTGGCAACTGTAGCCAACTCCTTCACTAACATTGTTGAGATCAGCCCGTCAGTGTTCGTGCCCACATATAGGAGATTAACAATTTGTAACTAAGTGAGAACTTGTAACACATGTGTATGTACAGCAACTGTGACATAGTTCAGAAGTTCCGCGGACACACTATATGTGGCAACTGTAGCCAACTCCTTCACTAACATTGTTGAGATCAGCCCGTCAGTGTTCGTGCCCACACATAGGAGATTAACAATTTGTAACTAAGTGAGAACTTGTAACACATGTGTATGTACAGCAACTGTGACATAGTTCAGAAGTTCCGCGGACACACTATATGTGGCAACTGTAGCCAACTCCTAACATTGTTGAGCGAGCACCCGTCAACTTTGCTATCGGCGGATTATAGTCAAAGTGCTTTACAGAGTAACAGTTCAGACCAAATCTCGTATTGAGTGGTTTACTTTTCCTAATTTTGGACAATGTTAGTGTTGTGTCTTCAACAGAAGAAAACAAACATTCTCATTAAGCAACGACAAAAAAAAGGAAACTGATATTAAAACAAAATATGTTTATGTACTTTATTAAGAAACTGTTGATTTTTTGCTCAAAAAAATTTGATTAACTTTTTGAAGCTCTCCCAGTATTGAAATGATTCTTCCCTTGGCTAAAATATAATTTTCGTCAAAATCGACACATAACTAATGAAATAGAAAAAATACATAGTTTACTTCGTATTTCTGATAATTCACTGTGTCCTTGAAATATGTTGCCCATTTGTGCGTTTCCAAGTTAAGTTGAGTTTTTGTTCTAATGCCAAAATACAAATAAGTAAAGTAGTGACGGAAGAAGAAGTTTAAATTGTATATTTGGGAATATAATTTTACGAAGATTTTCAGTCTATCATGTGTATATAAAACATAAACCGTAGAAATGAGTTTGTCTGGAAAGATATGAAATTGGTTTTTTCAACGTACCAGCAGCCAGAGTGCGCTTGGCACGGTTGGGGATGATAGAGAGGAAAGTGAGTTAAGGATCGCTGTGTCGCTCTTTCCCAGTAGTAGGAAAAATGTTTTCCCTAAACGTCGTTTTGTGACTTCGTTTTAGTCCTCAATTGTTTTGTCCTCAACAAGGGTTTAGTTCCTTTCCTTTTTTCAGACGTGGAAAAAAAATTGACTGGAAATCATTAACCATAGCGAGGAAGAGGATGTACTTCCAGAAAACCTGAGTACTGACCGGGCGTTCGCGTTTGACCGAGTAGCCTTCCCTAAAGCAAAAACGCGCCTGCTGCAGTCTGCATGTTAGTAATACAATTTACAAAATTGTATAATAACTCTGTGCAGCTATAATACATGTTGTGCCACTTTCATGACAAAAATCCTCACTGACATTACTATGCGTGGCCCTGTATTTAAAGTTATTGCCCTCGTTTTACATTGTCAATAAAATATTTGGAAACAACGGAATGAAACGAAACGAGTTATTGAAAAATAAATACTAATTATAATACCTTCCAATTTAACCTCCTCTCACCGTTGTTGTAGATGGACTCCTTGTCCTTGCGCCGTCCTGCTACTCATATTTGGCGTACTATAATTATTAGGGATTTCCCGGAAAACCCCATTTGTGACAGAGATGTACAGTCCAGATTCATCAAGAACGTTTTTTTGATAGTTCATAAACTACGCCGAATGATCGTGTTTGACAGGAGACCAATGTTACAAAATATTGTGTTTTTGGGATACAACCAACCCCAATGATTAGTCAAGCGTCCATATTCCGATACTAGGTCAGCGTGCAAACCACTGTGACAGAAACTCCGCTCTCTCTGCGAGACTCAGTAATACAGAGGTCGTCGCTTTTTTGAATACCATATTGGGCTGACACATTCATCATTTAAGACAGCTGCTACTATGCCAGTGTGTATTCACTCTTGAATTAGTTTATATTGTAGAAAATCAGTCAATCAAGCCGTGATCCAATCTATATTCGATTGGTTTAATTGTAAATGTTTATTAGCTTAAATGTCATCACAGGAACCCAAGAGAACAAAAAGCAGAAATATGGCTGGTTATGCCTTTTTACAGTATTTAGGGTATTTAAATTTTTATTAAGGTATTTTCATGTAAAAAATCTTAATCTTTTAAGAAATTAAGAGCAGCGTTTCCTTGAAGTGATGATTTATATACATACAATAAAAAAATAATTACTTTTACCGTCACCCGTTCACTTCAGCCGTTTTTATTTTAGTATAGTTACAAATTTGACCGAAATTTCTACCTTAAATGCCTGATATGGTAGGAGTGAAAACATATGTTTCTTTTATATAAAAATCACCTTAAGGGCTTCGAGGAGAGGGCGTAAAATAAGGGGTTGTGACTCTAAATATTTGAATCTTTATGGTGACATAAAATAATGATATCGCCCAGTAACCAATGGCACAAACTGAAACCGTTGCGTTGGTCCCGAGATTGTCGTCAGGTGAAATTTCTGTTGTTGATTTTCACATTTAAGCTGTAAAACAAGTGGGGGCAAATATCGATGTACGAAAAGCTATAAGGTGGCACCATGTGGAGCTGACATGAGGTTTGTTTATAGCACTTAGACCTATTTAGGGTTTGGCTACCCCGTTGTTCACGTTCCCAAATGTTGAGTGGTTTATTTCTACACCCTATGTTTAGTGATGTTGGTTTCAGGATTTGCGAAATACCCAAATATACTTTTATTAATGAACTGAGAGGTAGCATTCTTTAATGAGCAAAGCTAAAGCACACACTTTTTATGAATTAGCTGCATAGTTTTTAATGGACGTACATTATAGAGTCTGATTTAATACAATTAACGCCTTGTCAAGTGTAAAATGATGTGATATAATAAGGCAAATTGATATTTTAGAAGGGCACTTTCCACTTAGGTTCAACATTGATTGAGCAGAACCCGAAGAGTTCGGCTAGCTTCTAATTACTTTGCCAACTAAATTAGTGATTTCTGAGTTAATTGTATCTCGCTTCCGTTTTAAGCCGTCGTGCGTTCACTTGATTTCGTATACATTACCGCCTGCTCAAGAAATAATGTGACTAACCATCCCCCCACAGATATTCCGTTGTTGAAAAGAGCTTATGTAAAAAAATAGAGTGCCCTATTTTGTGAGAGACGAAGTATTGAATTTCTTTCCTAATAACTTTGAAAGCTTCGCGTACGAATGTTTACGTTTTCTAACTTCTGCTACAGCAGGAATGAAGTTCATACACTTGGACTTAGGTCACGTAAAAAAATCTTAACCATCTTTGAAAATTTTTGCTACGTTTTGGAGGTATGTACATTAAAATATATTTGTTATAAGAAAAAAGCGAAACAGTTATTTATTCAATTCAATAAAAGATGATACTTTTCTGCCTTTAACCACTACTTGTAAATACACAATATAAGTAAGTTTAGTTTAGGTTATGATAAATATGTATTAATGCTAGATCTTCCAACGTGACTTAATGTCGGAAAGTTAGACGATCTGTTACGTGATCTGTGATCGTGAAATAAGAAAAACATCCCGCTAGAAAGTACCAAAATTCAAGCTCAGATCACGTGAGGGGCCGTAAATGTTGACTTTCACTTTTTAAATTCATAATATGTACTTATATATTAATCTAATTATATAGACTAATAAACATTAGTACATAGGGACGGAGTGGTCCTCGAATAATACCAAAGTACAAAAAAACTAAATCAAACTTTTAATACTTAAGTAAACAGGTCTAGTTTACTGCAGAGTGTGAGAGTGGATGGAATGGAGCTCCTTTAGTATTAAAGGCTGTCGCTAGAATAAACATGAGTACTGCCCTACCCGCTTTGATTGGAAGTGGCTGCAACAGAGCTAGGCTCCCCTTTTTCCAAGGTGACATGACTTAGATATAGAGCCTGCCGCTATCCCTCCACATGAGATCTCGATGTGGGGCGGCTCCCACAACCACCAACCTGAAAGTCCTGTCACTCTAAAAACAACCGGAAAGGCTCTTTTATGTGAAAAACAACGTTAATAAACGTAAATGCTAGCGAAGTCTTTAATAGACACAAATTAACGAGTGGAACGTTAAGAGAGGATCTTTAAGTCCTAACTTAACCTCTATAATAAATATATATTATATTTAAGTTAATTAAAATCTTATAGTTAGGATATCTAACTTAAAAATGACAATTGTAATTGATTCTGATTGTAATAGACGCATCACAAAAACTGGCCGGAAATTATTGGCTGAGTATTGAAAGTAGAAATTAATCAATCATATTAGCGACATATTATGGACTTTACCGTAGTAATTATTCGGGGGAAGGGTACTGTAGAGAATAATAGATGGAGAGTTGTAAGAAGAACGCTTGTACCTACAATACCGACATCTCTTATTTAATTCACCCGGCGTATACGTGATCTGGGAGGACGACGTACCTGGCCCTGCGCAGTTCATATGATTATCTCGTTATTTCTTCTAAAATTTATATAAGTACCCTGGACAATTCTGGAGAATGCTCGTACTCGTTAAGAGTAAAACACTGGAACGGCCAGTTTACGCCCTAAAGGGGTAGTAAATGTTTCTAAAACGTTTTTAAAACCACATTTTCCTTAAAACTGCAATTCTTTCTGTTTATTTATTTTGGCCCGTTAAGTTGCGTGCAGATCACTCGTTCTTATGATCGGCTTTTGGTTAGGGTAATTATAATTGTAGTACAAACCCAGCCTTTCTTCTCTGAAGACCACTCGATGAGAAATTTACAAACCTCTGAAGTACCGTACTCATATAAGACTAGGTAAACATATGAGTTAAGAATATTAATTTTTTTATCACGTTTATGGATTTTGCTTTAAAAGACTAAAAATATATTGTAGTTTGAAGTGAGTTAAGAAAATGACATGTTAAATACGAAACGTGTTAAGGAAAGGGATTAAGGAAATCACAGTTCAACATAATTTCCTTAGGTTATATTTCATACAAACTATAGAAATACTTGTCCGTATCTGCAGCAACAATTATTTCATGGACTGAGTTTATAATTTGGCTCAAGTTTATACATTACATAGCTACATTTGTGAAATGATCCAAAATATTTTTTCTACATATCCTGTTTTCCAACAAAATAGCGTACTGGCTGTGTACAAAAATAAAACAAACAACCTAGAGCCGATTGCGAAAGAGACACTGCACTCAATACCAAAGTGCCAATTACACAAAAGTAGTGAACTCTTTTGCAGGACGTAACTAGATTATGACTTTCCTCGAGCAAATCCTCTTCGCCACAGTCGAACCAGCATTGAACTAGGGCGCAGCCAAAATATTGCGTATAATAAAATGCAAACATACAATTTGTAATAATTACATTTGTGACAGATAATATCCGAAACATAGCAAACAATAGGTGCTTGTGTACGCCTTTTTAAAGAGGGAGGGGGTGCAGTCGCTTTTGAAGTTTGACAAGTGAACACTGGTCCTTCTGCATGATCCTACTGAGGGATGTAAAGTCTAATCTAGGTGAGTGGTATTTTGGACAACCGGGTTATTAGATCAAATCCGTTCGTGCATGTAAGAAATGTAATTTATGTCTTCGGTTGTAGAAGATTTATAGTTTTTTAGTTTTCCATTAAGCCTAAGGGCAGGGGAACCCACGAAACTCGTACCTCTAGCCAATAACAATGGGTTATTTTTTAGGATCCATGACAATGAGATGCAACATATGCAAACTATCAAGTGTGAAAATAAGGAATCCAGAGAGAACGTTGTATTGCACGGCAGTAAATACATAATGTGTAAAGTTTTATTAAAGTATTGTCCCTTTTATATCTTAAAATCACGACTTTATAACTTTTATAATTGAGCTAAACTAGGGATTTACTAGCATAGCTCGCATAAAACTGAATGTTAAAACATGCGCAGAAAATAGCAATTACGTACTACGAATGATTAACCAAATGATATCGTTTATTCTTATAGTTTTATATAAGAAGGTACAGCTTATATTGTTATAGCCTATAGAAGCTCGGGATATAGCATATGCAATTTTACTGCAGGGACAACATGAACTGTTTATTTTGAGATTTCTTTTAAAATTAAAAAAATCTTATACTTATCGAATCATTTGAATTATTACCAGCTTATTAGAATGTGTACCATTAACGAAAAAGCTGTTGGACTAACCACAGTTAACTTCCCCTTTCTGAAATTTAATAATATTTTAATTTATACAATGGTTTAATCATTTAAAAAAATACTAGTTCACGTCTTAAAAACTACTGAATGTTTAGACTGTTGCTGTAGACTTTTATGAACTGTGACATTTTAATACTAATTTACAGTTATTTAGTATTAATTCTGTACGTATAAATTTAAGTTGTTTTAGCGAACGGTATTACTATGATACACCTTCCCTGACTAGGCTGTGCTATACCTTATTTTTCTAAAAGATAAAAAATATTAGTAAGGTATTTAAATGGTAAGGTATTGTGTAAGTATGAACCAGAAAAACTGTAGGTACTCGTGTGGCGGGGGGTGAGGAGACATACAACTGCCCCATTCAGGTGCGTTTTCTACAACTTGCTTACTTAAGAGCTACACATTTCAATATTTTGGTACGAACGAGTTCAAGCATATTGAACTATTGTGAAGGTGTCATCCAACTGTTATTGAAATAGAAGAGCCGACCCAGCGGAGTAAAATATATTTTAACTCGCGTTCTCCTAATTTATAGATTATATTTCTTTGGTACAAATTGGACATGTACCAATTTTAATTGTTGAGAAAGTTCCAACTCGAAATTCCCTTGAGTGCCAAAATAAAAAAAAATAAGTGCGAAAAAAATAAATTAAACTTTAATTCGTGGAGTAGATACACTTTTGGTACATATTAGGAAATGCCAGAAGAAACGGAAAATTAAAATGTCATGAATTCAACGTTCTGAAATTTTTGAATATACACTCTGATATTTTGGTACCTATGATGCTGTAGTTATTGTATAATTTTAAATCGAAGTAAAGTAATAGGCTAGCGATATTTTCATCTAGAGGGAAAGAGAATACCGATGCTGCCATCCCCTAGTATAGTAGTACTTTTTGTGCTCTCGCGATTTCCCAATGCTTAGCCTGTTCGAATTTGGTCGAGAAATAAGTGTTTTAGGTCAACGTTTTATTCCTGTTCTTCACCAGTTAGTGAATTGGGATCACGTAACTTTTGTATTTAGTGGCAGAAATCCGAGTTTTATTACTAAACAATTTAATATATTGATTTGGGTTAGTGTTAAAAAGGAGTGTTTTATTGTTACACACTCCAATAAGTGTGGCAATAGCAATGGTAAATTTACCTTTTTTCAGTTCAATGATTCAGTTTTTATAACCGTTGCCCAGTTACGCTTAGTTAAAAGGCTCCTATGAAATACGATGTCAGCGGCGACAGCGCTCTGAGTGGGGTCCGCCTCTATCTCATTTTACTTTCAGTGTGTGACATTTGCCCAATTATCGTCCAGTCACTGTCACTCCACCCAGATTTATCTTGGATAGCTCCAAATTTTAATGCCTAATTTTTTAGTTTAGGGGTTGTATTCCTACCTAAACGGATTTCAATAGGTGACTGTTGCAAATTGTACTAAATTATGCGGTATTTCTGCTCTCGTCGCGCGGCAATCCCATTCATTGTGCTAATTTGTTTCCTGGAAACCCAAAATGTAACTAATAGCGAGTAAAACTTCGCTACTAATTAAAAATTGGGGCATAAATTACGTGTTCCAAGCTTCGTTTTTAATATAAATGATTTTTTTACCATCAGAAGCCCTACAAAATTATACTGTAAGACCCCAATGCGCGAATAAAATCATACATATTTAGATTTAAGATGACTCATTTTCAGATACAATTAGTGTATATAACTATATAGCCGATTTTGTAGCTGATATTCAATAACTTTTAATAGCCTGCACCTTTTTCGGGATCTTCAAATATTATTCATCTTACTAATAAGACCAGCTATTTTATTTGCGTTTCTATTTAATATTTTTAACAAATTCTTCGTGAGACATGCTTTTATTTAATGAAGTGCCACAAGTGAGAAATTTGCTCCTCAGTTATCATAAAGGTTCACTTCTTCAAATCTATACTTCAGGGGTACGCGAGGTTGGCTGTGTTATAAAGATAATAAACCCCGCTAAATCTAACCTCATCCTTCTTGCCCTTCTAGCGAGAACCGCTGAGAAGCATTACTTTAGTCAGCCAGGCGTATTTGCTGAACTGAATTTCATCTTATTTTTTTCCATTTGTAGCCGTACTATCTTTATCTTCTTGCGGATAAGGAATATCCGCTCTGCTCCCAGCCGCCTATGCCTATGGATGTTCGGTAGATTCCTATTCTCTTGGGCAGTACTGGTAGCTGCTAGTGGCGTCTTTCTTAATTTTCTGTAGGTACCAACGAAAACAGCCATACCCAGATCTGTGTTACTTAAGAGTTAACGTGGCCGTGGCGTCTCTTGAGGTGTACCAGTATGTTCGTGATAACCCGTTTGTACTTTTGTATTGTTTTATTAGTTTTCATATTTATTGTTACTGTTTTGAAAATCGGTTAAGACAATTTTGACAATCATTGACGGCTGTGGGAGTTGTTTTTGGGCGCGGTTCTCCTAAACGGTCGAGTTCTACTGCTACCACCAAACGTAATTACTTTTCACAAGGACAACGGTTTGAAAGGTGCAGAACCCAATGCACAACCTGAATTGTGTAGCGGTTACTATGGTAACGTCATAAAAGAACAAAAATACGGGATTATAATGGATTCGTGGGCCGGAGAGCTTTTCATCCATAACAGAATTCTCAGCAGTTACCATTGATGTATTGTCCAACCACATCCCTCGCTTCCACATGAATAATAATAATATCATTTTCGTTGCCAGCTTTTGCCATGGCTCGTTAATAGCAGTTATGTATGACCAGCTTTTGTCAACGGATCATTATTCGGTCGTATCCGTGTCGGTTATATTTATTGGTCGTTTTTATGGTGATTACAGCATGGCGAAACTCATTCAATGGCATTCTGGCTGTGGCTAATGCACGTATTCTAAATGTTGTGATTTGTCTCCGATATTCGAGTTTGATTTTTCATACATACTCTAGTTTTTTTGAATTTCTATCGTGTAAACAGTTGTGTGGCCAATAATATGAATCTTTGTCCCAGATTAGGTACAAAAATATAATAGCCTAATTCTATTAAAATTCCCAAAGTTATCAACCACAAATTTTAGAAGTAATATTTAATATGTATGTTTGATCTTGGAAAAAGTACTGTGGGCCTGACAGAGTAATTTAAAAACTCAATGGTTCAATATTCTATTGATTTGTTATATAGTAATCAATATACAATCTTTTTAAATAAGTTTGTTTATTTAATTTATAGACAATACTCATTACAGGCTGGTAAGCTCATTGTTTGCAAACAAAGGTTAACGTGTTTGTAGTAGTAACAGCACCAGTGGCTGTTCTGGGTAAAATATTATTCAGCAATATCTTTTCGTTTCAAATGTATTAAAATAAACAGTTGGAAGTTGTAATTCGAGTAAATACTGATTATTTACAGGAGAGGTGAAAATGTAAATAAGTCAAGTTGTTTTCCTTAATGAAAAGCTCCGCGAAAAGCTCAAGTTGTTTTTCATCAGAGTAGGTTTGTGTTCTAAAGACAAAGTTTAATTGTACGCGTTTCAAAGTTTTTATAGCGTACAGGACAAAACAAGTTATATATGGCAGCAACATCAACATCCTTCACAATTCAACAACTAGGCATAACCAACGAATGTGTGTTGAAAATGCGAAAACATCAATTGTATGTTGATTTTTAAACGGATAACGGATAGTGAATAAACACGCTTTCATTTATCAATCGTTTTCAGTTGCTGGAAATGTATTTCAGAGTAGGTTTGCCGAAAGCAAATGTTTCCAAAGCGTTTTAAAATATTTTGCTTTTTGTCTCAGTCACTTTAGTACATATACTAATAAAAATTATCTAACTTTTCTCTAGTATACATTATCATAGGAAACAGCTTATTTTAAAATTATAATTGAATTTACATGAACCAATATTTACACTCTCCACTCTAAGTAAATATTTTTCTCTATTCTAATTTGTGTGATGGATAGTTATGAAAACAATTTCATATTCTTTTGATGTTAAAGAACCTCTTGGGTGTTTTGTTGCAGAGGCTCACCGCGCCTTGGAGCTCCTGGAGGACTATCACTCGAAGCTGATCAAGCCTCAAGACAAACAGCTGCGGCTCGCCATCGAGAGGGTTATACGAATCTTCAAATCCCGCCTCTTCCAAGCTTTATTAGGTCAGTGTTCAGACTTACTTCACCTCAGAGAGTATAAATTTCACTTGTGTATTCGGGAATCTTAGTGTTGACAATAAGAGGATAAAAGATTGAGGATTCTGACCAAAGTAAATATGCCAAGGCTGTATTTTAATCGGTGCACAGTGCGGTGAGGTTTAAGTAATGGGGACAGTTGAAAAAAAAAACATGTTTTTGCAATTAATTTTTAGTTTAAACCATAATGCGAGTAGAAAGATATCACAGCTATTTCTTGCAATTTATCCGTTATTAGTTCTGATGTTTAATTTGCACTACAGTCATGGGATAATAACTCTCCATGATGCCATGTTAATATAATGGCAATACACAAAATTGTACAACTTCCGTAATTTTGAAATCTAACATAACCAAATATAAAAATTTGTCCCAAATGTGAATGCCCGCCATGAAACTTTTATTTGTTAGACATGCTCAACCAAGCTATGTTAATGCTGTCTTTGTACAAAGTATAGTCTGAATTTATTAAGAACTACGATAGTTATAGTTTACATTTATTCCCGGTTTGTTGTATTCCACTTAAAACTCTGTGCACCCTCTGTCTGGTAATCTTACGTGATATAAAGAAAAGGTGAGAAACAAGATTGTTAAATGACCTGAAAATTCTAAAACATGTGTCTCTTTTGCGCTATAATAACACATATATTATAATCATTCATTTCTCAAACTTTAAATAACCTTCTTGACACTTTAAAAGATATTCAAAAAGTAAAAGAATGAAAGTCGTTATAATTACCCAATAAGTAAAAAAAACTATTGTTTGGGATCTTTGTAGAGAAATAGTCGAATAAAACTTTTGTTCGAATTAGTATAGCCCTCTTGGCACGTTTTATTGGTAAAGACTAACTAATGAATTCATCCAAGGTATCTGCAGGTATTGCCTTCCTACACAGTTTAGTTTAAATATATTAAAAATTACGGCAGTTCGTGTTCACAATCCCGCATTATACTACGTAAACCCACGAGCGCGCGCGCGCGCGCCCCCCCCCCCCACACACACACACAAATATTTTTTATTATGGAAATGTTTTTACTATTGGGATCATGTTCGAAGAAAATACAAAACATCCCGTGGAATTCTCCTCATGAAGTTGATTGCAAACAGAAGATTTCTATGAAATCTACCTAAAAGTTGATATTTTATACTATCGGTATAGTCACGTTTTTAATGACTATAAATTATTACGTTACTAACCCAGTTAAAACTTTGAGATGCTTTGGCCTTGCTATAGGGTGGTAGTGCTAGTTAAATATATGTATCTTAGGACGTATCAGGAGTTCATCTCAAATTCATACATGCTTCAGTATATAAACTTAGTTTTTAGTGTCTCAACGCTAATGAAGCGTAAAAATACAATTATTTGTTAACCATTGGTTATAATATATATTTGGCTTAAATTACAAAACACTTTACCAGTTTAATGTAAACACCATTATTATTAACAGATAATTGTATTTTACCAACTCAGCATTGAACCATCAAAGTCTGTTTCAATAGTGAAATCCTATTTATACAGCATTTTTAAACTTTAACCCCATTATAAATGCTGAGCCTCAGATGCGCGGCCGGTAGCTCTCTAATTTGGCCTCGTGAGAGTTGTGTTGGATTTTGTGTTATCCACATTTTACGCGAATTCCATGCATTACAAGGTATATCTTATTGAATGTGTTGTGTACATGGAAAGATGGAGCAGAGGAAGCTGTGGTGGAGCGCAGTGTTTTGCTGTAAACCAGGTTACGCACTGGTAATGTGATCAGCCCCATGTGGCGTTCCCCACTCTGTCTCAGGCTTCCCCGCTGCCGTCTGAGCCGTGTATGTTGTCGAACATATTCTCGTGTATCATCGTATTTGTATTTTTCGTCAATCTTTGTTTCAACTATGAAATATTGTTTACAATTTTACGTGAATGCTATGCATTACAAGGTATATCTTATTGAATGTGTTGTGTACATGGAAAGATGGAGCAGAGGAAGCTGTGGTGGAGCGCAGTGTTTTGCTGTAAACCAGGTTACGCACTGGTAATGTGATCAGCCCCATGTGGCGTTCCCCACTCTGTCTCAGGCTTCCCCGCTGCCGTCTGAGCCGTGTATGTTGTCGAACATATTCTCGTGTATCATCGTATTTGTATTTTTCGTCAATCTTTGTTTCAACTATGAAATATTGTTTACAATTTTACGTGAATGCTATGCATTACAAGGTATATCTTATTGAATGTGTTGTGTACATGGAAAGATGGAGCAGAGGAAGCTGTGGTGGAGCGCAGTGTTTTGCTGTAAACCAGGTTACGCACTGGTAATGTGATCAGCCTCATGTGGCGTTTAGAAATAAAAAAGTAACTAATTCCCTAAAACTGTAAGGGTTTCATCAACAAATTCTATGACAGCGTCTGTTGTGGATATTTAACTCTAAAACCAAATCGTGAATCTTATATGTGATTTAAGCATTTAAATTAAAAGGACAGTTTTTTATGTATTATGTCTTCGAACATTTTAGATCAAATCGAGACTATAGAAACTGGTTGATAATGCTGTGATTATTGCTTGTTGCCTTTTTATTAAATCGGAACAACTTATGAGATTTAAAGAGGGATTCAGCAAAATAATCAAACTCTAAACATCTGCTTAATATTAAGTTAGATTCATTGTGATGTAATTGATAGTTGTGTTGACAATTTTCATCTCCAAACTTTCTTCTTTTAGGCAGTCAAAAAATTTATTTGTTTCAATATCTGTTTACTGCTTTCTATATGGAATTTATTTGTATAGATTTTTTTGTAGCGTTCTTTTTTTACTATGTTAAAAATGGTAAAAAACGTAATTGCCAAGGCTGCTGTTCAGAATATTGTCAATGCGTGCATTGAAGTGAGCTGGGATTTTGATAGTGCAAGCTAAATTCATTGATCGGAGAAAATTAGAGAAGTGATTGAATAGATGTTTCCATGGCTGTGCTATTATAATATTAAAGTTATCGCAAACAGTAACGAGGGCTAAAACTGGAGATCTCTACCTGTAGGGGTTAGTAACGACAATATTCAGATAAATTATATTTATGCCACACAAATCACAATACAAGTCAACACTGAACTGCTCAAGATTAATTACATTTTATGCTGTGCTTGATAAAAATACCGTACCTTCAGTTTCTCTTATTTTCCGCAGAAGAAACTTGCAAGTAAGTAGCCACCAGCCACATAAAGCTCACATTCTTCATCCAAGAGCCAGAGCTCAGAATCACAAACTATGTCAACATCATGAGTTTTGCAAACAAATTCATACTATTACGAAGATTCTGTAAAGTAAGTTGCAGAATTTTGATATTTCAGTCAATATGGATGTGCAAGCATAAACCACTCTCCTGCATTAGTATTGAGTCTAGAACATCTACATACTTTCTAAAAATTATCTTAAGATATGGGCAATTCGATATTGCTTAATGTATTTACAATGCAATTTTTTATCTGATTATACATAGCCTATCTTTTCCGATTCTATTGACATGTTGGCTATTATGGGTAGAATATTTCCTATGATAAGAATTTAAGGTGACAAAGTTACAATCTTCCAAAATTACATTTTCCTACAGATTATTACAGTTAATAGACTACGTGGTTAGATAACTGGGCCTGCTCAACGATGTTAGGTGGCGAAATTGTTCGTATCCTGATGGTTCATTGATTAAACTACCTATTAATATGATCCCAACGATTTGGGGGAGGAGGATGCAGATCCTCTTTTCTCACTCATTGACTGATCGAATGGAATAGTTCGGAAATATTGTTGTCTTTGCTTTTTCCCCACACGCAATCAATATAATGAATTTAATACAAAAACATTGATCAAATACACATTTTATAATTTTATATAGTTGGTCATATTAATGGGTATTTAATATGATCCCAACTATTTGGGGAGAAGGATGCAGATTTTCTCTTCACACCCACTGACTGATTGAATGGAATAGTTCGGAAATATTGTTGTCATTGCTCTTTCCCCACACGCAATCAATATAATGAAATGAATACAAAAATATTTATTAAACTCACAGTTTATAATTTTATGTAGTTGATCATAATAATGGGTATTAATATGTTCCCAACGATTTGGAGGGGGAAGGATGCAGATCTTCTCTTAATACTCATTGACACAGTTTATAATTTTATATAGTTGATTCTTAAATATATTACGAGTGAGTATATGGCATTAAAGAATAAAGGATAACCAGTTGTTTCCGGGTTGTCTTGAGAAACGTGACGAGAATCTACTTAGTTAAGTGGAATTAAGAATTGAGCTGTAATGGAAGTAAAATAGTGTTCGCTTCCGAGTTGTTTAAATTGCTTGAGACCAAACGAGTGTTTCACAACTGAACTTCCCCGGGACGCCTTTGTTCTGAATTGCACTGGTACCGACCGACGAACAGTTCATGTGTGAGAAAATTACCCTTTGTAAAATTCTCTTTGTGGCTACAAATTAAATCCTCTTTCGTTTCTGCTCTGAAACCCACGTGAAGGGTGACAAATTATTTACAAGATGTTGTTTCTCAAGTTTGCACTTGTAGTCCATCTTCTTTGTGGAGCGAAATACTTGCACAACTTTTCCGCTGGTAAAGTGACTTTTAAACTTGTTGATGTTTTCTGTTCAAGTATTTCTATTTCAGAGATGCGAGGAAGTTGAAAGATTTGGTTTCTTCTTTGTGTAGTAGTTTATTGTGTTGAAGTAAATTTGGCGCGCAGGATATTTTCTGGAATTGTAGGCGCGTGAAAACTGTTGAAGCTAATGAAGTTTTAATGTCTGAATTCGCTACGATAACAACTAATTTTAAATCGATATGTTGTACCTTATGTGTGAATTACCGCAGAGTCTACCAGGAACTGAGCTAATGAGTACACTTTAAGACTAAGCCTCATTTTGTGAATATGGTTGGAAGCATCATACTCGGACTGAATTCTAACTCTCGACTCCAGATTGATGTTAGTTTCATAATAAAGTAAAGAGTTCAGAACTGCTCACACCAGTTTACGTCTAATGGTAATTTCATTATAAATTATATTTCAATTTATATAATATTTCAATACATACAATAGCCAATTCGCTTACAAATCTTATAGAAAGAACTAGGAATATTGATTTCCTCACACTAAAAAAAACTTATTCGCTCAAATTCCCAATGTGGCACTGATGTTAGACAGTCGGCCCGGCGCGGCGCGCACTTAGTCGTAGTGCCTAACAGCTGGGGAGTTATTTTAACTTTTAAACATCAAGGTATAGATTACCTCTGTATTGATGGTTTACACCTTTAAGTTTTCATCGTATTGCAATATACCTTATAACTTTTGCTTCAAGATTGACTCTACGATTGAAGTAGCGAGAGAAGAATTTGTAACACGCATAATCATCCTCTTCGAGAGGACACGGGAACACACACACACAGTGTGCTCCTCATCTCCTTATTGCCCTAGAACAGGGACGGAGATAAGGCTTGGCAGATCTGGCTGAATTTGGATTTTCAGCGTAAGACCTCACCGATTTCGTCGCACATCTAATGTGTTGGAGTAAGAACGTTAAGTATGTTCAATTTACCATTTTTTCAAAATTTTCGGTCTTCACAAAAACCATCGTTCCCTAAGCATTCGGCATGGACCTCCTGTCGCAACTAGCATGGTGGACTGCAGTTCAGTGTAGTATATCTTATATGTGACGACAAACACCATATGCCGGTTCTGACCACTCGTAATTTCGATCCGCACAAGAATTTAAAATCTTTATTTTTTTTCGGTGAAGCAATTCTTTTGCACAAAAAAGGCACATTTATGTATAAAAAAATAACATTTAATTTTGAAAGCCATTAGCGTTGCAATATCATCTTGTGAAGGATTTTGATAATTTGAGTTAATAATTAATATAATAATTATATGTAATAATATAATTTGAGTTGATAATTGATTTTGAAGTTTCATTTTCGAGTTTCTTATTTCAGATTTTGGACGTCATCGTCGTCTTGAAGGTCCTCTCGGCACGTTATTCTTCTCTATAAACAACGGGGGAATCTCAAATCGCGAATCCCAAAAACAGGAACCCTCATGCACGAATCTTTTGAGTTTTTATAAAGAATATCCTTAGAAGATTTCCTTCCATCTAGAGTGGTTGTAGTTTGCTCTAGCTTGGTTCTCTGTACTCCCGCTGTATGTCCCCCAGTTATGTGTTTTATTCTTGTTGTTTTTATTTTAATTTACGTTATGATTAGAATTCCCAATACTTTTCAAACGTACGTACTATCCGTTCCGTCTCAAGGATATGGCCAGGCTCTTATTAAGTCTCTTAAGACTTTCTCCTCCTAAACGCATGCTGGGCATTCTCAGAGTGTCAGCCTTAGCATTCTAAAACAAGCCTTTTCACATAAAGGCCATCGTTATATCAATGGTGGCCATTCTCAGTTTGTATTTGTTCGCTATTTGAAAACGATATAGGTTTTGACCTAACTACCTTCTATTAACCCTAACTTCCAAATATCTTACTTATTAGGAATGTGACATTAATTAAGAAAATAAAAAAAAGTTTTTCTAAAATGTGATACATTAAAAATATTAATTCCGTATTAAAACGAGCAGTGGTTATTCCAATTAATATAAAAGTGTTGGGAACCAGTCATGGGAACTGCAGATCTCGACGATGTAATCCTAAATTTTTCTCATTATAAAGGCCAAATAAACCTTTTTACATCAACAGAACACAATTTCATTGCTAATAGATTATATTAAATATAAAGTAAAAATAAAAAAAAACACGTTAAACCGTTTTTGGACAAAACATAGAATGGCTGTTTACATTCGATGGTATCAAAGTTTTATTAGATCTTCAATTTTTAATTTTATTTTACACAGGTCCGTATACTCATTGCTTTTGTTTGCAGAATCTAAATTTATGTTCTTAATTAAAAGTTAGTGTGTATTACTAAATCCTCTATTTTAATAGTTTTTACAGTTAGTTTTGTCTAAGAATGTCATTGCTTTGGTAAAGGTACGTTTTCAGTATTATGCTTGTTTGAACTGTTAGCTCAATTTTATTTTTTATTATATATTGTTTAAAATGCCGAGTTTGAAAAAGACATCGCCTTAGAGGCTCCAGTTTTTGTTCTGTAATGCATAAGTTTACTATTATATGGTATATATCTTTTTAAAATTTACTGAATTAAGTAATTAAGTCATTCTCATTTTCCTAAGTTACTATAGGCTACATAAAGAAGTTATTTTGATTTGAAGCCTTAATTATTTATGAAACATTTTGGTAATAATAACACCCGGAATTTCAAGAAGTTATTCGATTCTATTTCAAAATCTGAGTATTATTTTGAGTATTTGTGCATTATTAAAAATAAATAAATTAGTATTTTAGTTTTAGAACGTACTTCTAAACCTATTGTTTACAATGTAACAAGATTAAATGCCAAATAGTATTCTTAGAAGTGCAGAAGAGGATACTCTAATTGATCGATTAACTTTAATTAGCCCTCCATGACACAATTACCTATCATATACATATATAAAAATAATTAAAAATTAAGGTGTAATGTACCTGGTGATATATAAAACATAATGTAATATTTACCACGAAAAAACCATAGTCTTTCGATATTTTGAACACATTATTATATTTATCGATTATGAGTATGAATAAATGCAAACATAAATCTAAATGAATATCAAAAGATTATTTTATCAATATCAAAAGATTTATTTATGTGACACAATAACCTCATGTCTTTATTTGAGGTTAGTTTTCATTATCAGCTGTTTGTCATTGATTTTCACTCCCGGATGACCGCTCCTACCATCTAGCGGCGGTTGGACAAAGCTCGTGAGATTTCACCCAATAAAGTCCGTTGTATTTCATCACTACAATATAATACTATATTGGTTTTAGTTATTTTGTGTAAAAACTATACAGACTATTAAATATGAGTTATCTTAGAATGAAAGTAAATCGAACCCCAAATAAAGAACTAGTAAAAAACGCCTTAATTTGGTAATAATAAATTAAAAATAAATATAATAATAATGGCGTCCAAGACAAATGCCCTTGGAAACATTCAAAGCATTAACAATTGAAATTGATTAGACTTATGTAGTAATGTAATTACAAAAAAGATGCTTTTATTGTCTGCAAAACACAGTGCATAGTATAAAAATCCACATTAAAATATGATAGTATGTAAAAAAGCTATTACAATTCTTCAAATTCTACAATTTCTAACTTTTTCTTAACTTCTGAGCTATCGTATCTAGTCCTTGCTCTGGAGAAACCCACATTTTCTCGTAGTGGACAGAAAGTAAGGCAAGTGCAATCAACAGCCCATTCCCCGTTTTGTTTCTCAAAAAGTTCTTGACTCTTTCAATGTCTCTTTCAGCAGTACATGTCAGTAATACAGGATTATTTAAATAATAATAATTGTTTGCTAACAAAATAAATAAAAAACGGGAAATTTTAGGGGGGGATTCGGATCCCTTTAAAAAACACGCTTGGGCGTGTAATCGGTAAACTCTGGGCGAACCTGTTTCACCCCCAAGATCAAGTGTTAGTTTTATTATCCCTATCTATAAAATAAGACAAACATTGTCTTTAAGTCCTGCCGCCGTCTACTCTTAAGGCGGGTCGACTCTTGACACGATTCCCACACCTCGATGCCCTTTTGCATTACACATCATTAACTCTGTACCCTTGAGCACCTTTTAAATCCTTTCGCTCTAAAATCTACCCTCTTCTCATTTCTAAAAATCTAACCATATTCAAAATAAAAAAAGAACACTAGTATATAAATAAATACGTACACTATTCATATTAGTCTTAAACCAAACAATTTCCATTCTCTTCTACTTTTAGAGCTTGATCTAGGTCCCAAATCCCAAAGGCGTTATTTGATCAAATATCTAAGTCCGTGTTTCTACTTGTTAATTTTTTAGTACTTTATAAGTACGTTATGTTACTTAATAATTGGCCTAGGTCGCCTACTTCATACATCGCATACTGATCTTCAATCTTCATGCCTCTTCCTATTTTCCTGCTCGTTTGTATCCCTCCTAACAATTGTCTCATAGGTACTTAATTGTTACATCTCCTCCACCCACGCAGAGCACCAACATTAAATTACTTTGCAATTTTCATTTTCATAATATCCCTTTTGAGTCAATATATTAAAGCCTGCCATTTTTTGATTACTATATACCAGATTTATTCATTACTATAATATGAAATAACTACCATTATTGGGTCATAACGATAAATGTTTCTTGCATCACTCTCTGCTAATAGATTAATAACAAATGCCGCGTGGTAGATGGCTGAAGATGATATATCACAAAATCATGCAGATATATCTACGAAAATCACGTCATTTAATGGATTTTATATCTAGGATATAATTCTGATCATTTTGAAAATAAACCGTGTTCATTTAATATCCCATTTCCAGTGTTTACAGACTTCCAATATCATATGTGAATAAGAATTTAGAGTCAATGTTAAGCTGTTTGCCGTCCGTTCCTTAGTTGTTTTGTATATCGGTTAGTGTATTTTTGAGTTTAGCTGTCAAAAGCTTAACGTGCGGCTTTTTGGTATAAATTAAACAAAAACAACCGGCCTGATATGATTTGCCAAATAAAAATTGCCAGATATTGGAAAATAGACATAATTTGGTTTTTTTACAAGGTAAGAAGTAGCTTAAAAGCAATTATAATGAAAAAGTTTCTGTGCTCCACGCAGCCGTCGTCATAAAATTAAAACATATGACATACTATGACGATGTGACATGTTGTGTTAAAACGTTCACAACTTTGAATTTTGGTAAGTACTGGACTGAATTCATCATTGTCTATCTTACTAGTGTTTTAAACCAATTTAAAATCATTATATTGCGTTCCTTATGTTATATATAAATTATATTCTGATATATTATTTCTACGTTTACAAACTACCTTACTTTCTCAATTTATTCCATTTACTTGTTGACATACCTGTTCGTAATGTTATAGATTTTGACCCATTGTTAAAAGCCAATAGACATGCAAGATATTTATGTGAAATTAACAAAGTTTGGAATTTAAGCAATTCGAAGTTGTGTGTTACATGATAACACATTAGTAGTCTCCTACAACGGTCTGTACTCAGCGTTTGTCAGAGCAGTTTCATGGACACGCCGCTAGATGATGTGGATTGTTTCGCCGCGCTTGCGTGCATCGCTGTGTTCCTTGTCTTCAATAAAAGTTGCATATACGTGTGCAATGGGGTATAGTTAATAAAAAAAAATGTTTACGACATTTATTGTTTACAACATTTATAGACGAGGAAAAAATTTCATGTATACAGCTTTCGGAAACGGACTTGATATAATCTTTTATCAGTTACCTGAATAATCAAAGTAGGCTATCTTTCAGAGTTAATTTAATTCCATTCTTTCATAGTGATTTCTTTTTATGCAACATGTAATGTACTTGAAAAATAATTGGATATTTACCATTTCTTTTAGTAATCACAGGAGTTTCTGATAACTAGGAAATGTATGATTATGTATTAAAACTTAAAACAGTAATAACTAGACAATAATAGTTACTGTTTTCCCCCCTTTTTTCAGGATGTCCATAACTGTAAATTTCAGTGTTAGATTGTATTTTAGATCGTTAAACCCGCTAGCGATAGATTTATCGTGCTGGATCTCGTGCTTAAGATACATAATTTTATAATGGTACCAAGCAAGACACGTTTCGCAAGATACGTATCAATAAAATATGTATCTCATACTGTGACAAAAGTATAATTAATATTACAGGAAATAAAAAAAACATCTCATACTTTGTTTTTATATTTCACTAGAATGATGAAAAACAACAAACATGTAACTTACGTCAAGTAGTAACTTGCCATAAGAAAGGTATCCGGATTAAGCCTCCAAATTGTCAAACTGTTCAAAATTTTGTTCTTAGATTTTTATGGCAGTTCAAATGCGGTCCGCCAATGCTTGGTCTATCTGACCATCTACATTTAGCAGATAGAGGTACAGGCTTAAAACGTCTTCAAACCTTCCTTCAGAATTTTCATGTTGTACATATTCAATAGTATAAAAGGTTTGTATGCACGTAGTTTATTTCCTAAATAACCCTTAGGTGAATGTGAATCCACATAGTGAATAGTCTAAATTAAAAATAAATTTAATTCAATGGAAATGTATAGAAAGCCTAATCCTCTTTTGTGGTTTAATTTCTCTCAATATTATTTATTACATGCCCTAACTGCAAGTTTCATCTTGTGAATTCCACCTACCCCAATCGATAATTTTCGAAAAAAAAATTCAAATTATGTACATTTTAAATTATATCAAATTGAAATATTGTCCGTCCTTCTGAATTTACTCCAGCCTAGGCCAAATATTGTAAGCAAAACCATTAAGAAACAAAGTTATTACTTTTAAGTATTTGCTTCATTTGGTAGGCAAACTCATGAAGACATATTGCTCTGAACCCAAGCAGATACATTTCATCTTTTTAATTGGCTGTCAAGATATACAACGATAAGTAAATACAACATACCATGACATTGTTATAACTAATCTCGAGAAAGATATTTTTAGATTATATGGCAACACACTTACAAACTGTTTAACCTAATAGCTATGTCACGTGCCATAATTACTCGTACTTTTATCAGATTACTATTTATAGAATATGTTAGCAAATAGTGAATAATTTAAACGAATTTTTTCGGTATTTTACAATTACCAAAAATACCTTGACTGATTCTTCTTCATTTAGTTGTAACCTCCATATGTTACTAAAATCATTTAATTACAAGTGATTAGTTAAAAAAAATAATAAAGCAACTTTTAAATCGAAATTTTACTGCGAAATTTACGCAAAAGATTGTTCAACAATAAACTTTAGCTTTGCATATTTTAATCCTAATATATTATTATATCTCGCCGTTAGTATCTGGCTAGGTGGTACTATATACGAGTATATGTCTTCTACTGAATACGGCTCAGTATTGACATATGGAAATTAAATAGTGAATATTAGTATTTAAAATAAACTTCCTCATTTTATATAACAGAGATTTCTAAAGTAAACATATTACAGTCGATTTTAACACTCTGAATATGTATTTCCATTTCAAACTAAACTTGTATTCAAACAAATTTTGCACAATTATTATTAGCCCCCAAGTATTTAAACAACTGAGTGGAGAGTATGTATATGTTGAAAATAGGAATTAGTACATGAAACCTGCAACGCCAAATAAAACTACTCTAGCCGTAAGCCACGATTTAGTCTTGAGTTGTCTCCATTACATCCATTAACAATTCTGTTTAAATCCCGTAATCATTTGATGTATCCTGACTAGCATCCAAACTAAGAGGGTGTTTTTAGCTTTTACCTCGTTGTTATCTCAATCGGGTTTTATAGGGGTGTTTAATAGTTTTTATGTTATTTGAAGTGGAAATAAATATTAGTTTAGGGTTATAAAAGTAAAGGAACTTAATTTAAAGTAAACAAATTTAATGTATACTTCTTAATTACAATAATGCGCCTGTATCTTATATCGCAGAGTAACTATGGTCAGTAGTGTAAAGAAATTTCGTTCTGAATGCATAAATCAGGGTTGAAAAATGTTGAAAGTTTTCTTCTTCTAGTCCTTAGGTTTCTCTTCTGCATAACGTAAACCCTGTTGGAAGTCGTGGAAGCTACACAATCCGTAAAAGGCTGTGCCATGGGCTGCCAAGGATCCAAAAAGACCGAAATATGCCAGTCTGAGACCTTATTGTGGAAAGCAAAACAGGACAAGCGCCGCATCAAAATATGTAGTATTAGCATGTAGCTTGACTCCCACACGTACAAGTGCAGGCTGTTAGGAAAAGCGGCTTTTCCACTTTGTTAGTCACGTAATACATTTCCTCAATCAAAGCCAGATTTTTTTAATTTGTAATGTTATGGTAAATTAATGGTATATGAAGATATGTTACTCATATAGAGGAAAATAATATAAAGCAACATTAATACACTGATATTGTCAGAGTCTAAGACGGTCTGAATAAACCATGACGGAAAACGGCAGTTGCCTGGCTTGGCCCTGCGCTGCGTACTTCGTGACTGACTACCTGGCTCTCTTGCCGTACTATACATTAGATGAGATAGGATTTGTAGGAGATCAATATACTTATCCCACTTAAGATCTTGTGTCAACCGAGGTTCTACAAATGTGGAATCGAGTGAATTTGACTTTTTAATCACAGACGGTAAGTTTAAACAAGTACCAACTTCATTATAGTTCACACTTCATACAATGGGCATGAAAATACTTTCGCATTCGAAAGAATGTCTCAAAACCACTGAATAACTAAGTAGGATATACTCGTATTGCCAAAGGTAATTTTGTTTAACATTTAATTAAATAATTTTTTCTTTAAAAACGTTTGAGAGATTTTTAATTTTACTGTATTGCGATAGACTTGGTGACAAGCGCGTTATTTCGTGAATATAATTAAACTGATAAAAATAACCAGTCCATTAATCACTAATGATTCAATTTCGTCTTTCCTTATGTTGCCCTGATTCTGTCAAATTTACATACATTAGTACTAGATGACTGAACAGCGACTGACTCAGCCACCGAACAGGACAGAGAAGAAAAAGAGACAAGAAAAGGGAAGACGGTAATAAATTTGTTACGCTCTGCGGCAGCTTCGTTAGTTTCCCGCAGTCCTGCCCCCCTGCGACCCTACGTCAGTGTGTTAGTGGGCCAATCGGCAGCGCGCGACGTTCTCCACTGTGTATTGAGGGGAAATAAATAAATTGAGAAACATACTTACTGAGGATAAAATAAAATATGTACTAGTGAAATTGTAATCTTATTAATTTTGTGTTTAATCCCAAAGATAATACTGTATTATCATGTTAAATTTAAACATCATTGACTCAAAGTATACAAAAGTTTCATAAACACATTTTATAAATTTAGGATACTATTAGACAATTTTTGGATATCATACATACGCGTCAAGCAGCCAATCAATGTGCAATGTTCGATGAACAATGTATTGTGGCTCCTCCTGTGGCAATCACAGACTATTAAAATATGACACGTTTTACATTATGATATTAACTTTTATTTTCTTGAAGCCAAGAATACTTGGGAGCCGGTGAAATAATGAAATAAGAAAATACTCACTTTCAAAATATTAAATTACATTATTAAAATTAAATATTATATTACTGAATAAAAATTACACGTTTACTTCTCATAATTTATTATATATTTTTTTGACACATTTTATTTTATATTGCACAATAAATTTTATATTACAACTGTGTTACTATTACATGTACTGTTATCTGTATATCATTACTGTGTACGGAATATTTGTCCACATTTCACATTAAATGTACGTAAACGATGTATAAATGAGTTCACGATACTTCCTACTTGAATAAGAATTACACCTACCCCAGATTATAAATTAGTTGTAAAACCATAATTTTCCTGTAATTTGTATCAAGTTTAAATAAAGAAACGTTTGAATAGGCTGCTCATTTACTGCTTTCAGAGTGGTCTCTATACTGAGTGGCTTGCGAGCTGTTTCATTTAAATGCCGTCAGATATCGTTGCTTGTCCTCAAGCACTTTTCCTACTTGATTAATACTTCTTATACCATTTAGTTTAGATTTTTAAATACTTTAACCGAGTTTAATGTCCACATTTAAAAAGGCAAATATTGATTTTAGTCTGTCAGTTTGAAATTGTTGTGCAAATAAACGAAGGAACGAATTATACGTTTATAAATTTCTAAATTTATAATGACATAATATTTTATACTATATGTCAAACCGTGAACTAAAGCCTACTTACGTGAAGGATTGCGTTACGTTATTATTGTATTGCAACATATTTTATTGTATTGATTACGATTCACATTATTCACTGAATATAATGTTGTTTGGTAAAAATGCAATATTGTAATCATCGTTCATTTTTATTTTAGATCCTTGTTTAACATAGCAAAATTAAAGAATGGTATGCTAATACGAACGTTTTAAAAACTTTGTTGATAAATGCAGTGGTGAACGTTTATTGTTATAATAACCAAACACTCCACTTAACGATACTCTGCATTAGATCCTGAGGAGAAGAATGGGAGAGTGGTGGAAGCATGAATAAGGGTTGAGTTATTACTTGTCACCTTTGAAATATGGCTCTCAACGGACGTACTTAGGATTGTTATTTATTTATAAAAGACCTTACTACGAATTTTATCGCCGCAGCCACTAAACATATATTTTTTATTCGAAGACAAAATATCTGAGCAATATTGGTGTGACGTCAAAAAACAGTTTTTTCTTATTTTGTAATTTAGAATCTTAAGAAATTTGTATTTGATGGATGGTGATGCTAAAAGGATAGGGAATAGTAAGAAAACCAAAGACAATATGACAATCCACATAATAAATAATAACTAAAGAATTTCAAACAATTCTTAAAAAAATACAATCAGAAACAATTATAAGAATAAGAATAATTTTTATTCCAAGAATGCTGTTAATGTATATATATTATGTATGTATACATAATATATAATCGCGGGTTCAGCGAATATCCTTGGATGGATATCTTTGGGGCGTTGTTGTCCTTACAAACCCACGGCAAGCCATGTGGCATGGCATCGGTGTTACAGTAGTTGGTCTTTAGATAACATTTTGGAAAGGATTACTCAACCTGAATCTGACAACCGCAAGATTTCCTGACTCGTGTAAAAGTAAGATTAGCTTTAATGGAAGAGTAATGTTAATCACTGTACATACACTCACTTTTTTCCTTCTCGTATAGACTTTGCATGTATACTTGAATTTGCTAGTTTATAATTATGTATTACGAACAAAACACCTAAACTTTTTTACCACAGGGGAGTTTTGTTACAGTTTTGAAGTATATACTATATTTGTTGTCACCGAATCATAAATAATTAGCTTTAATTTTACTCGATTTAGTTTTAAAAAGCGATAAACAGCAGATAGGGTATGTGAAATGGTAAAACAAAAATATATAAGTAATGGAATTTCATAAAGGGAGGCTGTCTCTTGTTTCAATTCAATGAATGTCTATAACAAAAACTTGACTAAAACATTGAAACACTGTTTTAAACAAATAGTTACACAAATTAATTCGATTATAAATTATAGAAATAATGTTTTTGAAATGTTATGCATTCTATGTTTAATAAATTTTATTGGTTTAATTATAATTGTAGTCTTGTTGACTACATTTTTTTACATTTATTGAAATTTTCAACAATAAAACAACATTTAAGACAATTGTTTTATTAGTACTTAGTATCGATCAATATTTTCGGAGTTTGATCAGTTACAATGAATATACAATGATGATTATTTGGCTCAGAACGCCGTAACATCCCGGTTGGCATTAAAAGTAAATGCCGGGTTGTGCAGTTAATTTTGCTGCAGACCAAATAAACTTTACGGCTCGGCATAAAATTCCATTCTGACGGCAACAATAAAAAGTAAAATCCAGTGTTCAGATCCAATGGGCCCTGCTAACCCAGTCCGGAGTGCGATGACAGCACTCTTAATTAGCTCCAAACTTCTTTCCAGACCAGGCTCAGCTCATTATATCAGTATTAATTTTTAAAGAAAGCTCCATCTTCCGACATAAGCCAATATGGAGTCGCTTAGACTGCTTAATGGGGTTTAAATGGAATAGATTTGATATGATGTTGGTAATTTTACGTTGACTAACCAATAGTGATAGCGTGATACAATAGTGATAGCGTGATACAATAGTGATAGCGTGATACAATAGTGATAGCGTGATACAATAGTCTCAAAATTGTTTTTTTAGTGTTTATAGTAAAGTATACTTCCTACTAAGTTTTATTATAATTCGTATGTTTTTTTAAGTATGATGTTTATATGTATCAAAGTTTTGTGACGCTTAAAACACATTTATTAATGTAATTGGTTATATATAGCCATAAAAAAAAAATTAAATGTGGATGGAATTTTAAACTTATGGGACAAAACCATTAAATAGGAAAATTTTTACTGTGGCATATATTTTCATATTGTAGCAACTTACTTTTTTTGAACAAGTAAGTCTTTAACGAGCATGCAAATTTTTTACAGAAAACTTTTAAAAATCAAAGATACTTTTAAATGAGTAAATTCAGTGGCACACGTAAGTTACTCTTAACTTTAGTTGTGATCCACTCATTTTCTTTTCTTTCAACTTCGTTACATTACTATGATTCTATAAACCGTAATAGTAAATATGATGTTTGGTATTACTTAAACAACTTATTTATCAAAAAGGTAACAACCACAAACAACTTAGTTAAATTGGCACAGTTAATGGTACAGTATTCCGATTGTTTATCAGCTGTAATTTTACACATTGCTTAAACAATGTTAAAACACTGAAAGAGAATAGTCTATTATCGATATAGTATCGTAATAACGAGTTCAATTAACGGGCATTGGAAATTTTTGTTAATTACCTGTACCAGAATACAGACGAAAAAAGCTACATAACAATTCAGTTTTCAGTTTTAGAACCTGTTTTAGCAAAATCTTTACTTATAACTTCCTACGTGCCACAATTTTCGTCTTTATAATGGAGAGGAGAGTAACAACGAATGATTTATGTAATTCCGTAACGACGTTTTGAAGCCAACCTATAATGTATGGGCGTTTCGCCCTTACTAAACAAGTCGTGAAGTTCTACACATTTATATGTTATTATAAATTAGCTGTTTCCCAAGGAAATAAAATAGAACTTTAATATTGAACAACTTTGATAATAATTGATCAATAGTGAGTTTGAATTAGTTGTCTATGTTTTTCTTTATTTTGATCTTCTCAGAACCAAAACTACTTTCAACCGAATAAACTTCGAGTAACTATTGGAGATGTCTTCCAGGGTCATGTGGGATAGCTCATTTCGAAAAATTGATACTTTCTTTTTAGTGAATAAATTACGAGTAAGCTGTGATAGGTCTTGTTGGACACTAGATGATAGGATTATGTCTTAGTTTTCAGTGGAAAAAGCGATATTTTAATTCAAGTAAATAATTATAATACTTTGAAGAGTATTGGTACCTTTGTTAAAACTCAACATTACTAAAACTTTTAATATTATTAATATACATATATTAATATAAAGTAAATATTAATCGTCGTTTTATTTTAGTAGAATATAAGAAATATAAATATAAATTTAGTTTTAACCGTAGACATATTACTTTTAATATTTCGCTGTGGTACTGTTTTTAAACTACGATTGACTCAGACAGTTGAAAGTTTATTCAATACGTAAATAACACGTTTATCAGTTCTATATTGGTGATTGAAATTATAGATATAAAATTAAATTCGTTTTAATCGCTAACAGATAACTGTTAGTCTAATATTTCTCTGTAGTATACAATATTTACAACTATGAGTTTGAAAATTGTAGAAGGTTTGTTAAACTCATTAAGGACACGTTTATCAGTAATTATTGGTGATAAAACTTAGAAATATAAAACGATATTTGTTTTAGTCGTAAAAAATTACTTCTAATATTTTCCTGTAGTATACAATATTTATAACTATAGTAAGAAGCACTTCTATATTAATAATATAAAATGAATTTCCTTATCGTAAACATATTACTTATTATATTTTCCGATAGTTTTATATCTATTTAATTTAAACACAACACCGCTTATGTTGTGAGACCTAATGGAAAGTCGTGTGAATATAACCGAGTAAGCTTTGCATATTATTATAAAACTCACTATAATTAAATATATACACGAATATAAAGACGATGTAAAACATTGTCACTATGTACGAATTGCCTCAGCACAGTAATATTCAGCAATGTAAAAATCAGAAGATTTAAAGTTGGGCGAAGTTTGTCATCGCGCTGAACTGCATTCATTTGAATAAAACACAGTCTATTGTACGTTTTATTGCTTCCGGATCCACGTGATTTATGGGTTTGCAGCAGAGGTTTCAATAATTTATTGCGTTTTCGGCCAGCTACCCGCTAGCGCAACTATGACGAGGAATGTTCTGCGAAACAATTGCATACATGGAATTACGCGAGTGAGATGACCTATTTTAGTCGGTTAAAATGGTAAATATTCAATTGTAAATATAACGATAGTTATGAAAAATAGAATAGGACGTAAAGTGAAATGGATTATATCAGTAAAATAACTGATGTGAATAAATTACAGTTGATACTACTCGTAACTTACAGTGAAATCGTATAGGTACTACTATTAATATTTTCTGGTTTATAGACATCGGTAGCAACGTAAATAAACAAACAATTTAGTTACAAAGGATTGAATTAAAATAAGGGAATTTTGTGGGATTTTTTATTCCACAAAAATGAGAGTCTCAAGTTTGGAATAAATGGAAGGATAAATTCCGCAAAACCTCCGCAGTATTAGTAGCATCTCATTATACTTACTTAAAGTGTAAAAACGGCTGACCTAGTCATGGTTTCCTTGAATAATCGGGCTATAAATTCCAATCTGGCTCAGGTCTTTATGCCCAGGTCTTGCGCGAGAGAGGATGAAGTTGTTCTGTAATGATGGGGGTCAACTGCAGTAAACGGTTATCTCGGTGGCTGCTACGACATTCATTTTATCATCCAAGTGTCAATAACGTTTACGTCGTTTCCCCTTTTATAACAATGTCGATACTATGGCTCACATTATTAGAGTCTAAAATTGCTCCTTTGCAGTCTATCGCAATCTGATAAAACAATATACACTTGGTGCGGCTATTATTGCTACAGTGTGCCAGAGAGCTGCCGTAGGACTTCACGTAGGACCTTGCTGTCTGTCGTTTCAACTTTGTTGTTTTTTGTGTTTTCCGGTCTAAAAGTCAAGAATACAATGAATGTTATAGCTCAGATGAAGGTGTGTTATTCCCAATATGCATGCGGGTGGTGAATGACGTTACATTTCTGTGGACTTCAAGGTCGATTCAAGACCGATGAAGTTCGTTAGGGGCTGTCACTTGTATGTTGACCGGATAATAAGGTCTAATAAAATCTTTATTCATGTCGCAAGTTCGTACAATCTAGAACAAGTTTTGAGCTACAATAATTGATTTTTACGGAACATTATAATGCCAGTGTATCAACCGCATGGGTGCACGCCGGTGTCATATTGTAATTATGATAAAAACTCGTTCAATACGTAAACATCCCAACACGAATTTTGAAGAAAGGAAAGAGAAATTTAGATGTTCAGTTGTTGTTGCCATGTGTGAGAGGACTGTCGCCCAAGAGATACAATATATACTTGCTATTGAACTCACCGTGGTCATTTAACATTAAGCCAAGTCAAATCGTTTATTGCGAAAACATGTTAACATGTATAGCAAATGTCTAGGTATTTAAATTAAAATAATTCTGTCATTTATACTACAATATCCATTTAAACAAACAGTTTTTGCATTCTTTCGGTTTCATTCTTTCGCCAGTTCTGCCCACTTCCAACGTCAGGGCCAGTCTTGTAAATAATCGGCCTCCCAGTTGTGTGCCATAAATTTGCCGACATTATAAAATGCATTTGGTGCTAAAAAGAGTTGAGGCGAATTTTTTACGCTTTGTCGTTGGGGAACGTTTGATGGAATCTGGCAATATGTTGATTAAAGGAACACCAGCCTGTGAAGGCATTATGCCGGTGCTTTTCACACAACATGTAAGACTTCATCCGATGCCGGTCGGTTTATGGCACACAAGTAGTTCGTCATTGAAGGTGGACACCTTAACCTATATGGACCGAAATAAGAGACTTACCTGTATGTCATTAAAACTTTAAACTGGGTACTTTGTCTTTCTTGGCTGCATAGTGGAATTTATGATTACTGATTAGCGTTCTCGATTAGTTATATGAACATCAATCGATGGATCAAAGTTATTACCACATCTATTTATAGTTCTGGTTATGTCCAATTCAATTCCTGTTAATACTTGTTTGATCAACATAGTACATGCATAATTAATTTTAACATACTAAATACAACTCACTCATTATCACTTTATTATAGGAATTAAAAATAATGGTTATTTTTAGAATACATTCGCAACCGGTTTTGCAATGTTGATGAAAGAAAGTAAATGAAGGACCAATTCCAGTTTTGGTGATGATGTTTTTATAGCAGTCTCCTCGTGATGGCCTGGATATCTCCGCGTTCCTGCGACGTTACGCTTGTACAATGTATTGTGCATTTCAGTCTTTATGTGCGAAGTGATGGCTGGCGTAAAGCTTTATAGCATTCTCAATCCTTTTACAGTCTTTCTGTGTCGCGGCTTTTGTGTTTTTCTATAAGTAGTCTTGTGTTATCTGTGTTTGCTCAGGTGCCACACGTATGTCTCCACTATCAGATGCATGTAAATCTCTGCTGTCAAACATCTTTACTATTTCACACCTTTATACAAATGTAACTTCATTTCAACTATAATTTATCTACGAGTTATATTTTCAACTAGGCTTAGTGATTGAACAACGTCTTGGAAATGTAAAGTAAACCTTTTGGTGCTTTTGGAGTCGGAACATATTTTTTTCATGTATAGACCCGTCAAAAAGCAGATTAAAAGTGGTTAAATTAAGAATAATAATTAGGTATGTTATAATACGTATAGGGTATAACGACTCTTTATAATGTGTAATATATCATTTTCAAAAATCTGGAAGCCCATCTTCTTTCAAAACGGCTATACAAGAACGGCGTTAAAATTATTAACACTAGAAGAACCCCTTTCACCCAAGCGATCATTCTTGACGTATTAAACTTGTCGTATTGAACAAGTCCTTTACACATATATCTTGTTATTTATTTTATTAATATCTACCTAGCATTCTACTGGCATAATAATAGGCATAATAAGCCAGAGGTGATATTATTAACATTTTCCTATATATATATATATATATTAGTGAATAGATTGGGATAAAATATGGTGAATTCATAGGTTGTTCTAATGTATTGATTTAATTTGTGGGTAAAGTGGTTAAAGTGTGGTTAATAGTGCCGAAGCCTTATGTTTTTGACGTGACAACGTCTTAAATTAGGTTGCGGCTCGGAGTCACTCATGAAAAAGTGTAACGCCCGGTAACGTTACGATGCCCGTCCAGTGGGTCCGCCGCACGGGATCCGCACGGGATAAAGCAGATAACTGTGGGTCCGCCGCACGGGATAAAGCAGATAACTATGTTTATTCGTGAAAATGTGGAGTGCTTAGATTCGTTATTTACAACAACTACAACAATAAAGGTAAATAATTGTACACTGATATTTCATTATCGTAAACTATGATTGATTGATTAATTGTTAGATTGACACAAAAGTTGAGAAACTGAGTTTATAGGTTATGTCATA